>NW_009637405.1:0-417 GCF_000690535.1 Cariama cristata | reverse complement strand
AATCCTTTGTCTCTACATCCATATTCCCCTTAACTCCCGGAGCCTTCTTGTTCCCATCAGACGCCTCCCGAAACCGTTCTCGTGCTCCACGGCACCCTTGGAGCTCTGCAGCCCTCCTTTTATCTCTCTTATTCATACAGAACTCTTCCTCAGGCTTTCTCTGTGCCCCAGAGCTCTCTTACCTTATTCACTGCCATTTCAGATGTCTCCATTAAGTTGCTCATTCCCTGAGGACCTCCGTACATTGCTGGGCCACCACCTTTATTTGTGTGTTTTGCATTCTGTCCCAGAGCTGCCTTCTGTCACACTTTCACTCTCAGCACCCTTCTCCTGCCATCCTCGTGCTTCCTGAGGCCATCTTTATGACCCACAGCCCTCTTTTGGCTCTGTAGTGTACTTTGCACTCTTCTCCCTCCC
>NW_009637404.1:32019-39184 GCF_000690535.1 Cariama cristata | reverse complement strand
CGCGGAGGCGTGCGCCGCTATCGAGCACGGACTTGCGCGCCCTGCCCGAGGGGTGGCCCCGTGGACGCTCCGCTGCCAGCCTGGGGCCGGGCCCGTTGCACCGAAGGAGCCGCTCGCGTTTGGGCTCTAGCAGTGTCTTGGGCCTGGACAGCTGGTAGCCCTTGGGAGATTCTCTGGGGCAGGTGGGCCACACTGCACTTTCTCGGTGCGATCTTGGCTCGATTCCTAAACCTCTGCTTTTCTGTTCTTTACCTGCCTCGGGATCAAAACTATGTGTTTCACGTTGATTGAGATCTACCGTGGAATAAGCAGTGCTTGCTGGTTTGTGAAGGCCTGTAGTTCATTTAAGTCACCAAATGAGCTTCTGTGGTCTGATGACCTTGTCTCAATACTTGCTTAATGCAACTCAGGCTAAGGATCAGCAATTTCTGAATCACGCCAATAACTTCCAGAAGAGCTGAACTTGATTAAAGTCACAGTGATGGAGATAACTTATTCTTAAATAAACTCTTTCAGTGGTTAATTTTTGCTTGCCCCACAGCATCATTTACTGTGAGCTCTAAGGTTGACTAATTGTTGTTAGGTTGCTGGATTGGAGAGCCATCCCTGTTGAATCTGAAGAGATTGTGGTTTCTGAAATAAAAAAATCTGTTTTACAAGCTAGTTTAACCACACCTCAGTTGATACAGTCACTGTATTTAAATCGTGAATGGCAAAGTCAGTTGCCAAGTGAGACAAAAAAATCCTACTTGTGCATTATAGATAAATGATATTACCCTTCTCAGTCTTCCATTTTACATCCACAGGTTGTGTGCTTTGCCATACTGTTCTGGGAGGATGTTTAACTCATCACTTACTGAAATAATAGGAGTTTATTTTTAGGTTTCAAAACTCTTACTTCTCAAACTGCAGGATGGTGCTGCTGCATTCTGCTGTGTACATCCAAAGTTAAGCATACTGTTAAGATATGTGAACTTGCATTTACACAGAGCCCAGTATAATGCGTGTGACTTTCTCCATGGTTCAGGTTTTGCTAAAATTGTTTCCAGTGGCATTCATTGCATCAGAATACTGAAACAAATATTCAGCTAACACTTAGTACAGATTGTCAAGATGATTGATGTATGTAGATGTCCAGTCGCCCAGATTAATTTGGTGCAGATAAAGCTTTAGAGGTACTTAATCAATGGAGTTTGGTGGAAGATAGTTCTGTTACACCCAAAAAAAAAAAAAAACCAACAAAAAAACCAAACAAACAAACAAAACCCAAACCCTGTCCTACAAAAAATGCAGACCTCTTTAGGTCTTTGTGCTGTTATTGAATCGTAGTCTCATTTTAGAACAGTGATAGATAGTACTCTAGATGAAAAAGATCTGTCTTGAGTTGCCATCAGTTTGGGACATTTCTGCTTGTCATGATTGCACACCAAGAGATACGGTGGAAAATGTGAAATTGCTAGTCTGTCATGCAGCAATTTCAATGGAGTATGAATTTGTGATGTCATTATGCAGTCAAACCACTGTGATTAGGATGTAGTTTTACATCTTGGTTTCTCCTTCTGACTGGAGATGTTTGTGAATGTTGCACAGAGTTTGAGTGATAAAACTTAAAAATAACTTCAGATCTGCCTCTAAGTGAAATTTAGGGAGCTCAACTTAATTCTGTATTAACAACTTGGAGGGTACCGGTGGTATCTTGTCATAAACTTATTAAGCTACAGCAGAACATGCCTAGAGAGAAGCTGAATTTAACGGGGCTTAAATACGGTCTTGGGAAGTAGCTGCGATAAGGGTAGCTGAAATATTTTAGGGCGGTGGTGGATTTGCTGTCCTGTGTTTACATCTGTGGCTGGTCCTGAAAGGTGCTCTGTTTTGCTGTGGAAGTTACCGAGGCTGTTGAGACACAACAAACTGAACCAAATCAGTAGCTTTTGAGCTGTTTGGATACTATTATTTACTACGTGTAAACTTGTGCTGCCATGTGCAGCTTTCCAGTGGCTCTTCATGGGAATGATGCTGGATGGCACAATTTCCTTGAAGATCACCTATTTTTGAGCAGGGGACTAAGATTAGTGTCCAGGATAACACAACAAAGAAACTCATGAAGCCTAGATAGTGAGTTGACCCTGCAACTTTATATTGTACAAGCATGAATGCTTTGTATATTCATTTTAGGAAAAACATGTCTTTTGGGGAGCTCAATATGTACCCAAACAGCCAACCAGAATGAACAGTGTGTATGTGTGTTTGAGGTTGCTCTGTAGTAAATACGAAGAACAGTTAGCAGTGAAGCAGAGGTGGTAGGGCATCAAAGCATCCCATCTGCCAATACCCAGCACCTGTTGGCTTTCTGAAATTATTAAAGGTGATACTGTTGAGGACTGTCAATTGCAATCAGGTATGTTTAAGAAGAGATGGTTTGGTTTTTTTTTTTTCAGAAGCAGAATCTTAAAGCTATAATAACAGGTCAGACAAATTAGACATCTTTAAATTGGTTCTGAGCAAAACATGAGTGCTTCATGGTGTAGAAATGCAGCTAAGCAGGTATTCCAGCATTGCAGGACATGAGACTCTATGCAGTGTCGAGGACCTAGGCTGGTCTGCAGATTACACGGTAGGTGCATGTGTGTGGCCTCTGCTATCCTCGCCCAACTCGCCAATTATTGTAGTAAAAAGGAGGATAGGATAAAGTGTAAGTGGATATGTGTTAACCAGATTTTAAATGTTGGAATACTCCCTTCAGGTAATTAGAGTGTAAGGTAGTAACTGCTTATAAAATTGTTACTTCACTGTTCATTAAGCATGTCAATTATATACTTCTGATGAGTTAAAAATTGTCTAATTTTGTCTTGTATAGAGACTGCCAGGAAAAGTCTGTAGTGGACTACTGAAACTTCTACTTATATTGCTTGTGAAATAGCAGAAGAGCTTTTTAAGAGCCTCTGCAATACAGTTATTGTGTTTTGCTTATTTGTCGCTATGCTAATACTAATAGCATAATAATGTTCAAAACTATGTATCTTTGAAGTTCAAGCTATTCATAAGACTCTTGCCTTTAATCTGTCTTGTACCCTGAAACCATCATTGCTCATCTCTTCAGGGAGAAATTTCTAATAAATGGCTACTCAACGAATTGCTAGTATTAGCTGTAAGACTTTCATCTTAACGCTAGGGTTGCACTCAAGAAAGGGTGCAGTGTTTTCTAGTAAGTTTATTTAATCTTAGGAAATATTCTACCATGTTTTGTAGTTTACACAGACCAGATAGTTTACGATCTAAGTGTCTGTCGAAATAATTGAGTACTAAATTTGGCTTTTTAAATAGATTGGGTTTAATGGATGTATTTTTAGAAAAGATTTGTATGTTTGATTTTCTATTTCTGTAGTCACTAGTGATAGCATTACTGCTGGATTTACTAAACAGGTGACTTTATAATAGTCATCAATGGAGTATCTTTAGGGATTACAGCTTGACAACCTTTGAATGTAATTTAATGCTTCTAATGCCATATATAATTGGAATTATATTATCAAATCCTTCATTAATCTGTTAGACAAGCCCTTAAGACTGGTTAGTTACTAGTCATTCATTGCTTCTGCTAATGATCTTTGTGCTATGTTTAAGGATGATTTCTGTAAACTTCCAACCTTCCCTCCTCTCCTTATGTCTTTATTAAGTGTGTCGTTTTTTTGGAGAGTTTGTAACTTTCATTCACCTAGGGATTGTATTCTGATACTGAGTTCCAGGAGAATAATCTACAAAATGGTCTTGATTTAATCTACGAAATGGTCTTGATTTTTGCTGATTCTTAGATGGTGTGCTTTATAGATATTTTTTTTTCTTAAATATTGCATGTGGTTATGCCAGTCTAGTGGATGTCTGTTTTTTTTTTTCCCACCGTAGGACTAGTATTATATAGTTAGATCACTGACATAACACCAGATAGTCCACAAAATTGTGTGTAGCTGGCCTTTTATTTATTGCTGTGTGGGAAGTTATGTTTTGTCTTAGAAGTTTCTGGCCATTATAATGACTGCACTTGGTTTTAGTAAGCTCATTGTAGGGTCTGTTCAGTAGTGTCCTCCTTCCAGTCATAACCTGATACAATCATGTGTTTGGTTAAGGTGTTAAAATAAATTGATTGTGTCAGAGTTCCAACTTGAAGTGAAGTAATTTGAAGCCTGATAGGACCTGATCATCCTCTTAGGACAATTCATCTTGTATTGAATTATAGGGTGGGACACTCTGAACTTTTTTTCCGTGCAGTGTTGACCCTAAGGGTTCCACAAAGCAGTCTTTTTCATTGTTTTTTGTTTTCTTCGCAGCTGGCCTTAATCAAGATTGATACCTTGTTTGGTCTAGGGAGGGTGCAACATGAGAGAGGGATTGTGACTGGTAAGAATACAAGCATAAATGGTCTAGAGTTGTAGGAGGGTGTGCGTACAGAGAGGGATGTTATTCGTGAAGCAAGCTGTCGGTAGAGCTGAGGTGTCCTTGGCTCAGTGCCCTGCTTGCTCTCAGTATTACTATGTAACCTATAGGAAAATAACATGGTAGTGTAGTGAAGTTTTAAAAAGGTTGGAAGATACTACTGTTGTCCCTGTGCTGATTTTTGAAACAACTTCTTGTTTCTTTTAAAACTGGCTAGATTTTACACTGCTTCTTCAGTACTGTCGCTGGATAATGTCAAGTAGTAAAATGGTCAAGTAGTAAAATCTAGGGTAATTTTGCGTTTGAAAAATGACTACATAGCGTTCTGATCTGGATTTTGTATTCCCTTCTAATGACTTCATGTTTGGTGTATCGGTAATGCATGTATCTTTAAGAATATTTAGTATTTTAATCTTGAACTTCTTGCCTATTTTGCTGCATTCTTAGTAGTAGTAAAGATTCTAATGTTACATATGTGGTTCTGTCTCCATGGCAGTTGTACAAAAGAAGCTGAGTGCAGGACTTTTCTCTGAATTTTTAACTTAACAGTTCACTTTTCTGCCAGTTGCATCTAGCTTGCTCCCCAGTAGAAATTCTGATAACTTTATCAAAATTAATAAAATAAGTGAAAATATTTTTGAATAAAAGGGAGAACTTCTGTTGAGGAGAAAAGCTACCATTTTTAAATCTCCTTCAGAATAAAAGCTTCGCACTTCTAGAATTCTTCCACTGTATGTGCTTGATATTGCATATTGATATTTGTTTTTTAGACAAAAGTGTGTTATGAGAACTTCTAATGATAACTCATTTTCTTTCAGACACTACTTCAGTATGCTGGCAGTCGGGGTGCATCGGAACATATTTTACCTTTTTTGGAAGTATATCGAATCTCCATCCAAAGCTTTGCTAATGCACGACCTTACTTGACTACAGAATGTGAAGATGTCCTTTTGGTACTTGGCAGGCTAGTGCTGTAAGTTTTAAGTTGGTACACTAATATTAAAAAAACCCAACAACTGTAATTTAGAAACGAAGGGGCAAGTTGTTGAAATAGTGTGATGCTTAACTTGACAACTATATTTATGATTTATTATCTAGTAAATGTCTTTAGTACTTTTTTAATCATACCACAAAAATGTACTTGAGCATTTTGTTAATTAATGTGAACAAGTGGTGAGGCTTTGTTCTTCTCTATTTGGCTAATTGTGCAGGTATTAGGAAGGTTCTGTTCTTTCTTAAATGTTCTGAAAATTATTATTATTTTCTGTAGGAAAAGCTTAGTGTGGTCCCCATTAAACGGAAGCTTTAATATTAGACCTTCATGTATGGATTAATAAATTTTTGTCACTTGCTCTGCAGTTGCTGCTTTCATATGTCCTCTCACCTGTAATGCAAGGTAGTTCTGAACATGTCCCTTTCTGAAAAGGATAAGCTGTTTTGTATTTATGGCAGTCTAAGTTGTACATGTGGGCTGTTGCTATAGAATAGCGAAACAGAGTAGAGTAATTCCACCTGAGCTCTTTAACAAGTGTCTGTAGACATGACTTAAAGCACAGCAATTCTTTGAACAAAAGAGAGAACTATTTTACAGTCCATCAGCTGAGTTGGAATAACGTGTAGTTCCTCAAAGTCTGTTTTAAGTGCAAAGCAACTATTTGTAATTGAAGAGTGTATTTCATGTACATTGCAGTATCATCAATTATTACCCTTAGCTTGAGAAGGATAACTTGATGAACTGGTCATTACTTGCTGGTATGATTTCATTTGAGGGAGGAGGGTGAAGATCTATAACCTTGAATATAAAGTTTATCATAGAAATAAAGTAATTCTGTGACAGTTCTTCAGTGGGCTATTTTTTCTTTGTTATCAGTAGCTTACTTGCTTTGTGGTCTGAAGACAAGTGTCCTTTTCAAGAAGGATTTTGCAATTAACTCCTTGGTCAAATGCTTTTTTGTAATGTACTAACTCGCAATATGAATCAACTGCTCAGAACCAGATATCTCCATATGCCTTGAATTTATTTTTGGGGGTTTTTTGGAGTTAGGAGAAATATTTGAACTAGGAGTGATTTTTTTTTTTTTTTTTTTTTTTTCTTTTTTTTTAAACCTTCTGTCAAGAAGGGAAAACGTGAAATCAGGAAAAGTCTGTCTTAACTTCTTAATATGGAAACTGAAGACTTAAACTGCTAAATCCTTTACCTGGTACAAAATACGTATATTTTTGGCAGAATATCTCAATTGCTTTTGCAGACTGTCTCTTTATGGATAGAGTATTCTCATCTTCATCATATTAATTAGCTTGTGTGTTCTGCTGTTCCCTACTTATGTCACTTAAACAGTTTGTCTTTCACTGTCATTGTATGCAGGTCATCCACACCTGGAGTACTTTCTATGTATTTTGCCACTGTTATATACTCTGGGACTGGAATCCTAATTCGGTGTCAGAATTGCTTGTCAAAATTGCTTTTCTCTTGTTGAGAGAAATAGAATATTCTGCTTCTGCTAATATGGTTTCTTCCATCTTTCGATGTGAGAATTTGTTTGCTGTATATTCAGAAGACTGTGGAGGAGGACAGTAGAGAGGCTGCCTTGTTGGAATCTCCCCTGGTTTTGTTATGATTACATTTCAGAGGAATCTAAAGAATGAGAGCGACGACGAGTGAGATTGCAGATAGGGTTTGGTAAATGGCATACCTAACTCTACTCTCCCTTGTTTTTCTTTTACTTAAGAGTTT
>NW_009637404.1:30668-31988 GCF_000690535.1 Cariama cristata | reverse complement strand
AAAGAGAAGTTAAAGCAGGAAATTAAAGACAAAAATTAAGTTCCACGAGGGAGGAAGGCTGGTAGCTGGTTAGGGACGTGAAAGCATACTGTTCTCATGTAACTGTGATTTTTGGGGAGACAGTTGGATTACCCACAGCTGTCATACACGCTATGTATTTTCAGACTTGAACCCTGATGAGAAATGAAACGAGCAAGCTTTTTGTTTAAAGCAAAAGTGCTCTACTTACTATTGAAATCCTCCTTCCCTTCCAACATCCCTCCTGGAGGAGAGGGAAAGAACTTCTTCCTCCTGACATCCTTCTCAGCAGGGTGAGCCAGTAACAGCAAAACTCAGTATACTGTGGCTTTCCCTGCTGTCTGACTAGATCAATTGTATGTTCACAGTAAATCTGACATGATGTAGAGACTGTGCCCCCCATAAGAAACATGATACTGATGCAGTGTGAGACCTTGTTGGTCCACTGTTTAACCTTAGGAAATAAAAGGAAAGCTTGGAGTGGTTACTCTTGTAGTTCACAGATTGGCAAATGATTGAAGGCGGGGAACAGGAATGTTCTTGGCCATGGCATGAAGGGACATATCTGCTTTGGTCAAGTAGAACTCACACTGCTTGTTTCTACAGCTACAAGGCACAACACATTCCCTTCACCCTCCAATATTACTATTGTAATATATTGTTCACTCAAGCTTCTGTGAGTGCTTTTTTCCTGAGGATACTGTGTGAGGGAGAAGGTGCCATTCATGTTACCATCGGTATGAAAATATTACTTCTATCTGAAAATGGTTTATATGGTCCTAGGAGTAATAGATTTAAGTTTAAAAAGTAGAAAGAATTATTCCTAGTTCGCTCTGTGTTTGGCAGCAGTTGATACTTGACTGCTTTCCACTTTTTCCTGTTTGCTGTGATTGCACTGGTCTGAAAGGGAGTTTACCATTTCTATATCTTCGAAGATATTTATATGCTGCTTCAACCATAAAAAGAGAAAGGAGATCTGAATGTCACCTGGTCTAAGTAGGAGAACTGGATTCAACTGATAAGACCAATCTACCTCAAACTTCTTGAGCTCTACCTCACGTACTGGTTGTACCTACTGAGTCTAACACATGTTGCTTCCAGGAAGAGTGTGCTTGCTTTCCGTAACACCTCTGTGAGGAGGCACATGTGATGGTTCGCTGCTTCGTCTAACAAAGCATTTCTCAACCTAATAAACTGTTGTAATTTGATTCACTGACTTGCATTTACCACTCTGTTCTCTATTCATTAAGAGCTAACTGGGCTCTTAACAAATGCAGGATAAATCCTGGCAACAAGTGAACT
>NW_009637404.1:0-30637 GCF_000690535.1 Cariama cristata | reverse complement strand
CTGCTGATCATCTAATGTATAATTAGTCATCTTTTTAACTCTAAGAAGCTTAGGATAAGAAAAGTTTTCTAATACAATCTAAAGATGAACACAATTTTGAAAGCTTTGAAAAAGTTACTTCTTTTAATTTCTGTCTTAAAATAATAATGAATGAGGTATAAAGTGATTACAGAATAATTGTGTGCAAATAATGTGTTGATTTTTACCTAGGGTTATTCTTTCCAAAATAAAGAAATTCAAAACTAGGACACCTTCTCCTAAAAGATATTTTGAAGTTCAGTGTTTGAGAACTTTTTTTTTTTGATAATGGAAGCATTCAAGCACCCATTAATCACAATTTTTGTAAATAAACTGTAAAGTTTGGAATTGAGCTTTGTATAGATAGGTGTTGTGGTGGTTCTGGTAGAGCAGGGTAGAAAGGCTTGACTTCATGAAGTGATTCTGGTCTTCTCATTTGTGGTCTTAGTAATGATACCTGAATTCCGTTTAGTTGCATTACAATAAAGAAAGAAATGAGCTTTCAGGGATAGAGGTGTGTTTTCAAGTATTGTATAATAAGGACCAACAGGAAGAATTAAGCTAAATGGCCATTCTGCCCTGCTGGCTAGTCTTTATGCAGCTGTGTCAATTCTTATAAGAAAAACTTAGGCAATTGACTTAGAGTTCTAATCCTATTTCCTTGGCAGAAAACTTAATTGGAATATCCTGGATATTACTCTTGCAGTTGTGCTGTAGGTTGTTTTACATGGTGTCTATACACCTGGAGCTCCAGATTTCCTGTGGAGTGATTTCCGAAGTAGAGTGCTTAGTGTTGGGATCCTGAGGAAGACTTAAGGACTCACAAGAAAAGAATTTACAGTTCTTGGTTCAGCTCAGTCCTGTGTTACTACAACAGATGATAACTCTTGAGACATAAATTCAGCCCTCTTGTTTTCATAGACTGTCATTTCACTGTGTATACACAATGCTTTGAAAATCTAATTTCACATTTTTTTCACTGTCCAGGTAGCACCTTACAGATTGAGTACAGAAAAATTATTTGTCAAACCTTGCTTTGCCATTTTGTTTAAACCTGGTATTTTATATAACCAATGTCATACATATGAAAAGTAATATTCCAGAAAAAAATTGTTTCCAGGAATTAAAAGAGTGGAAGTAGATAGGATTGGTTGACTTTAAGTCTGAAAATAAAATGAGGTGTGCATCGAAATACTTTTCAAAAGCACATTGACTGTGAAGTTTGCAAATGGACACATACCTAGTGATTTTTTTAGTTAGGTGGGTTTTTGGGGTTTTTTTTGCTTGTGTTAAAATAGAGTTCAGCTGCTGTGAGACTTGTAAAGTTGTTTTTGATAGTCTAGTAGCAACTGCCTGGGTCTAGACATCTGGACTGGTAAAATAACTTGTATTGCCGAGCTTGAGTAGAAGGGAAAAGTGAGTCCTGATTATTTTATAATATTGAGACCTATGACAGATGGAATATCTGGTGATCCTGTTGCCCACTTTTTCATGGGCGTAGTAATGATTGAGATTCTAGATTCAGCTCTTCTGTCTATGGTAAGACTGAATGTGTTGTCCTGTCTTCTATTTAATATTTGGGAGTGGAGATTTTGGAGAAAAAATAGCATAAATTGGAATTACCTAACAATGTAGGTGTAGCTTGTAGCAATTATTCAGTGCATTTATTATACATGGAGTCTTAGACTGGTTTTCTTTCCTTATATTGTCCTGATTTATGACAACTATTTTGCTGTCTGTAAATCTTGTGAATCTCTAGACATTTAGTTTGATTAGGTCATATTGTTCTGTGCAGCAGTTGGGGTTTAGGTAATCCATGTGTCCAGTCAAGGTTAGATAGCCCCTATTTGAGAACAATATAGGCAGTAGTCCTGCCATTGCTTTGTCTCTAGAAAACAGTGATTCTTGTTCTCCAAGACTTTTCCCTGAAATGAGATGGATGTGCTAAATACATACAGGTGTTCCCTTTTGGTTTCTGAAAAGGGATAGCACTGACTTATGGTCTAAATGAGGGAATATCAAGTAGGTCTTGCTTTCCCCCCCTTCTTTTTGCAATCTGAACTTATGTATGGAATTTGCTGGATATTTCAGAGATGTTGAAGCCTTCTGAACTGTTCCCACTTTTCTGAATTTTCGTTTGGAAAACCTGATGCATAGCAGAACTTCACATGTCACTGTGATGGGGCTGACTCATACTAACCTAAATCGTTGACACAGTTGAAAATGAGATGTAACAAATTTTCATGGGTATAAGATAAAGACTGGGTGACTAGTGTCCTATTTTTAATCAGGAGCTTGGCCTAATGAGGAAATAAGGGGATGTTCTCCACCTGTGTTGTGTAGGTAACTGAGCTGCACAAATACAGCAGCTCTCTGAATTAGTGAACTGGGAAATTTAGAATTTGATCTGTTTGACTTTAATCTGAACATCTTTGATATGCATTTCAATGTGGGTGGGGGGCTTTTGGTTTGGTAAGCTCTTGAACTTGTTGCAGTTCACAGCATAGGTATTTGAATGCTTCCCCCAACCCATGCTATCAAAGACTCATAAGGTGTTTCTAGGAATCTATTCTACGGGTCCATTTCTGTGCTGATGCACTTCTTGATACAGTTTGTCAGTCTGTTGCTTTTAGGATACTGTTAGAAATCTGTTCTCTAGGTCTGTTTCTGTACTGATGCATGTGTCTTCTTCTGTCAAGCTGTTCTTTAGTTTTATTTTCTTATATATGTCAGCACTGAAACTTTAAGTTAGGTAAGGCTGGCTTTCATTCTCACTCTAGGCAGAGAGACCATGCTGGGGTCAAATGAGTTTTACTCAGAATGGATAGTAGGATTCCTTTGTGAGAGGAAAGAGCAGAAATTCTGTAATGCAACGTTCCCGAGTCATGTTGAACAGGCTATCTTGGATTATGAGAGTAGCTGCGATCTTATCCTAGCAATACTGTGCACAGTGAAAAGGAGCAGTCTTTCCATATGATGCCTGATTCTGGGGCTGTTTCTGGCCTTTACCTGATTTGTGCAGTCAAACATGTTTCAATGTTACTGTCATTTCTTATCTGAATGCTAAGTAATATGTGCCACATGTTATTTAAAGTAGCAACAGAGTGTGTTCAGGTAGCTTGTTTACTTGCCTCTTACTTTTCCAGGAGTTGTTTTGAGCTACTGCTTTCAATTCCTGAAAGTGAATTGCCGCATGAGGTGTGGTTAGGATTCCGTCAGTCCATACAGGTAAGTGTTCTGAATTTCTTTTTTCCAACTTACATATTTAAAAAAAAAAAAAGGCTGCTGTTGTTCTCCTCTTCTTCTGCCCTTCCCCTGAATTCCAGCTGTCCTGCATTGCTGTTATCTAGGCAACAAGAATTTCTGAGCAGCAAAAGACTAACTGCAGCAACAGTATTGGCGGCCTTAGGCCCGACAGCAGATTTATAACTACACTGTCAATGGCAACTACTGCAAGAGAACTGTAGCAAACCTTGATCTGTCTAATAGTTTGTGCGAGAGAAAGACTGAGTTAGATGAAGTGATGTAACAGCTCTGAAGTATTACTTTGAAGATGAGTAAAAAAGCTTTTATGGAGATCTGAGTGGCAAGTTAGTGTCTATACTTGATTTGAGAGAGATGAAAATAGTAGGACAGATATTTGATCCAGGTGGTTCCTAAAAGTGTTTCTTCTGAGGTGGTGCTGAAACAGGCGCATAATACTACTATTCCTATACTCAAATGAAGATGGTTACTGTAGACTATGGAGGAAGAAGAGATGTTTTCAAAGTTTTAGTCTGGAGGTAGTACCTAGCTGTCTGCAAGGACTTGTGTTCCCCATGGAGCTGAAAGATAGGAGTGGTAATCTTGCTGTGTTTATACTAATAGACCCTTCCAGGACCAGGGACTGATCTGTTGCTGCTACTGCCTGTTATTTGTTGCCTGCCTTTAAGTGTGACTGATGAAGTTGGAAGTTAGTATCAGTTATAAGTTACTGAAGTGAAGACTTTGGCAGGAAGTAGTTGGAAGGAAGTGAACTTCGACTTGCAGCTGTCCTTGTGCAGACCTTATCACAAGACCTTATACCCCTGTGATTGGGGATTTCCTCAGTCCCTGAGGCTTGGCTGCCTCAGTAGTTCTGAAGATGCATGTGTAGAGGTTCTGAAGGAACTTCTACTTTTGCTTCACCTGCAGTCAGGGAAATTGCAGGTGCGGAAACTCCTCAGTAGCCTGAAGATGAATAAACCTGGCACTTAACTGAGAGAAACAGACTAGTAGTGCTTTGTAGTCCTGCTAGTAGTGGAAGGGACAGAGGTGGTCTGTAGCTGGTGACTTCAGGTGTGAACAGACCTCATTTTCCTGAAATACCGTGGAACACTTACTATCATGGCAACCCTAAAAGCAGTTGGGTATGTCATGTAGTAGAAAGTAGTGCAGTAGGTACATTTTAAATCCTATGGTCTTAATGGTGTCAAAGATTCGTCCTTTATTTTAAGTGCTGGTGCGTAAGCCCTGTGACTCCCTTAGTGTCTACAGCAGATCATAGTGGACATTGCAGTGCTCCAGAACCAAATTTGAAGGTATATCAGTTTTTTTTTGACAATACCCAGCTATGCTATCTATTACACATAGTCTGTGGCTACTAGCCATGGTGTTGCAGAGGCTAGGTCTGTGCTCCCAACCCATTCATTTGTGGAGATGCCACAAATAAAGGTGGTCAGCCACAGGTTCATCTTTTGTGTTAGGACTGATGGAAGAAGTTGAAACTTACTGTTTCCAAGATAGCTCTTAAATTCACTAATCTAGTCGTCGTTGAATAAAGAGCAGTGAATCATAGAATACCAGGTTGGAAGGGACCTCAAGAATCATCTGGTCCAACCTTTCTTGGCAAAAGCATGGTCTAGACAAGATGGCCTAGCACCCTGTCCAAGTGAGTCTTAAAAATGTTGGGGACCTGCTGAATCTTGAAAGTGTCCAGTGTTGGGGAATTCCCTGGGGAGATTATTCCAATGGCTGATTGTTATAATTGTGAAAAATTTTCCACTTGTGTCCAATCGGAATCTCCCTAAGAGTGACTTGTACCCATTACCCCTCATCTTTTCCATTTAACTCCTTGTGAAAAGGCATTTTCCATCTCCTTTGTAGCCACCCTTTAAGTACTAGAACATGGTGATAAGGTCTCCTCTAAGCCTTATGAGCTTATAATACGCTAAAAGGGATATAATAAGTTTGTAACTTGAGATGGCCTAGACCTGAAACAAGATGTTCTCTCATATTCAGAGTATATGGGAGGACATATACAGGCCTTTTCCCACTTCAGCAGAGGTACAAAGCAGCTCTAAGAATTGGTAGCTTTTAACTGGAGGGATCTGCAAGGAGGATTCTTGTTACCAAGGAGAGTAATTTCTGTCATGTAACAAGCATGTGCGTTTCTAGGTTTCTGAAGCAAGTGATTGAGCTTTGATATTTCTGTCAAAAGAGAGCAAGTTTTTAGTCAGATGAGATTACTTTATTCAGGCTGAATATATTGGAAGGAAACTATTAAATTGCAGGGGTAGAAGGGTGATAGAAGCCTAGATCTCTCGTGTCAACTTTTAGAACTAAGGGAAAATTCAAGATGTGCTGCTGCCAGGTGTAGTAATATACTTGGCTTTTGTACTGACCTTTTGAAACTCTCGCTTCCAAGTTTAGCAATCATCTGATGCTCCCCATAGTTCAGATAGTAAAAGATTTGGGCAAAGCTTGTTAAACACAGTAGGTCTCTGAAACCTTGCTGAAGATATTTGTGGACTTTTACAAACAGGTGCTTCTAATGAGATTTTGAAGTAGCACTCTTGCAGAAATAGGAGAATGAGAACATTTGTACCTTGCCCTGGAATGCAGTAGGGAACCCACTCTTCGTCAGAGAAGAGAGTAACAAAGAGGGAGTATGCAGTCGTACAGAGGGCAATATAGACCTTTAGACAGGAATCACTTGTAGGCTCTTGTGTGAAGACTTGTAGGTTTAAAGCTTGTGACCATATTAATGTATGAATCTCTAGGCAAATCTGGTAGCAAAGCACCACAAAATTATATATTGGCACATGTCTCAGATTGACAGATGTGAATGTGCTTATTCCTTTCCTAACAAAAGGAGCGAGTGTGGCTGATGAGGAATGGCTGCAACCACCAGTTACGTTTGGAGCTACAATGTCGGACAGAGGTATTTCTTTCAGATCTGCCTGCAGTAATTGCTGCTCTGTAACAATCTGCCCAGGTCAGGTAGTGAGAGTCAGTGGAACTTCAAATAAACTTTCATCCCATAGAATCGTTTGAGTTGGAAAAGACCTTTAAGATCATCAGGTCCAATGGTTAATCTAGCACTGCCAAATCCACCACTAAACCATGTCCCTAAGCACCACATCTACGTGCATTTTAAATGCCTCCAGGGATGGTGACTCGACCACTTCCCTGGGCAGCTTGTTCCTGTACTTCATAATCCAGGAGTGAAAAAGGTATGGGCTTGCATTTCAAAGAAGCAAGGTGTAGGGACTGTTCTAAAGCTGAAAATGGAGTGTCACTCATGTCCAGCTTGTATACAAAATTCTATCAAAAGCTTTATTTGGTGTCTGAACCCATTTGTTCTTTCATTGTACATAACAGTAGTTGTGCCCTGCAGACCCCCGTGAGTGTAGTTTTCCTTATCTCTAGCAGGACCAGAGGCAGCCTGTGCAAAATGAAAGTAAGATGTGAGGTTGTATGGCAGGAGTCTTAGCACAGATTTTATACAGTGACAGCAAGCAAAAGAATGGGGATACAGGTGGGGAAATGCTGTAAAATGCAAGCGAAAGGATTGGTGCAGAATTTCAACAGGGCCCTCGGTACAGGTAAACTCCCTTAATCTGGGGGAGGAACTCAATGAAGAGGTACTATGTGGATGGATGTAATCTGGCCAGTTGAGAAAGATGAAACAGTGTATTCAAGCAGTGCTTTAGTGGAAGTAGAGGTGTATTGTCAATGGAATTGAATATTGATTGTCAAACAGGGCTCCCTTCAAGCCTTACAAAGGGCATCAATGATTTCTTTAGAAAAGTTGTGTATTGACAGTAAGCATAAGAAGAAAACTTTTGTGACACTGCAGTAGTTGCTGGTTGCTTTAAATTGCCAAGGCTGAAAAATCCTGGTATCTTCAGTGAACTGCTCCAAGGATTGTATTTTCTCTTTAGTTTTGCCCATAGACTTTTGCTGTATTATCCTTTCCTGACTTCATCTAGAATGAAAGGCTTTGTGTCCCTCACTTCAGGACCCTGTTTATGGTGTTGTCCTAACTTAATGAGATCTATATAATTAAATTTTGCATTAGTCTTCTTCAAAGCCTTTTGAAGTATTTGTAGTAGATTTTTATAAATATTTCCATTAATATTAGCCTTGTCTTCTTCAGTAGGACCAGTAAGTGAAGGTTTAGCTGAGCATCTAGAATAGGAGTGTATTGCCAGTAGTTAGTTACTTATGCTACATACATTGGTGAATTTCGTATTTGGTATTTCAGTATTAAGACCCTGAATCTCAAACACACTGCTGACTCAGCAAATCAGTTGACTTGTGTAATATACCCCTTCTTTCTCACCTTTTAAGGTTCTTTCAGCCCTTAGTACAAAGGTGCTGAAACGTGAATGATCCTCATAACTGAACTGGGCTCTGCTAGCTCTGTACTGTGTCCTGAAGCCCTGGGATTAGGGAAGAGTTACTGTTGGGAAAACATTTACTTTGGATGTCTGGATCGCAGAATCTGAGAGACAGCACTCTCTTCAGTAGTAGTACCTCACCCTTTTCCAAGTTCTATGATTATGGTTTTTTGTCAGCTACATTGTTCCAGTGGCAGCAGCAGATAAGCGGTCTAATCTGTCTTTCTGTGATGCAGTGGCTTCTAGCTTCTCAGAACATGCAACTTGGTAGCAGAGGAACTTGAGATAAGTATCACTAAGAGGCAACAAACCTCAGCTGGTGTAATGTGCCATGACAAAATCTGCCTGTATGGTTTTTCACTCTTCTTGGTTGGCGAGTGTTTGCTGGGGCCATGATGGCTGTAACCCTGTCCTGTCAATAGAGAGGGTGAGTTGATACAACCAGGAGTTGGTGTTTCCCTTTGTTTGCCTTTCAGAACTGTACAGAGCTGAAAATTCCATTTGTCATTCAGTCTTCTCACTGATAAATATCTTGGAGCTGGCAGAACAGATATTTGGGTGTCACCACTACATGTAATATGTGCTGAGAGCTCTCCATGGCTTCCTAAAGCTATGTCTCTTGCAGTACTGCAGTACATTTAAGTACAGTAAACACTGGTAACTTAAGAGGTGGTTCTTTCTCATGTTTGTTAAACTGTTTCTCAACAGTAAGAGCTGGGAATGTCTGCATTATGTGCTTTTATTCAAATGATGCCAGGAAATATCATAAATTCTTAAGACTTGCAGTAAAATTGTTAATTTTTTATTGATGATTAATGCTTTGTCGAAGCTCTTCGTGAAGAATCTGAATGTATGAATGATAGCCTCAAAGGAAATGTAGGCTGATGAAAGGCCGCCTGGTAATGAGAGCTCTTCTGATTTTCCTGTTGTTTTTCTTCAAGCAAACACGCTATTTAAAAGATGTGGTGTCCTTTCTCCTCTTACAAGTCATAACTGTGAGGAACCTGGTACTTCCTGCCTTTATTTGATACAAACTGATCAGAAGGGCTTTGCTGGTCAGTTTTACGTCTTTCCAAGGCATAACACATGTGCTGAATGCCTTTGCAGAGCACTGTAGCTCAGTAAAGCTCATTGAGTTCAATCTTCCAGGTGAAATTCGAAATCATAGGCTGTTAAATGCTGATGGTTTTATGGTCTTAGTCTTTGACCTGATCTACACTTGAGGCTGATACAGGTTAAAGCTGTAATGTTAGTATATGGGAGGGGAATCCACAGTGGGCGCTCTGGCAACCTGTTGTGTTGAAAAGACTTAATGCATGGTCCTGTACAGTTGAGAAAGGTCAAAAGTAGAGATTGTCAAAATGGGCTTGTATTTATTTGTGGGTAAGATACAGTAGCCCTTCTACATGCACACCTGTAATTGTTTTCTTAATCACCAAAGCGTGAGGATAAAATGATACACATAGACTTCCTGTATGATTGTAACTGCCACTTAGGGAAACTCTGGACTGTGGTTGCATACTTCATAGGTACAAATTTAGATCAGTTTGTTGTTTTTCACTGGCACTTTTAAAGCTATCCTGAGGCTATAACTTGAGCATCTTTTGGCAGCAGCAATGACTTAAGCATTAAGTCTGTCACTCACCTACGTTATTCTACTGGCATGCCATTTAGCTGTGTATAAAGTGGGGAATTGATCATGCTTTAATTTTTAAAAACAAAACAAAAAAACCCCACTCCTCCCCTGAGGCTTTCTGCTGAACGTGGTTTCCTGATCCAGCTTGCACAGGAAGGAAAGACTTGAGAGGAGGAACAGCTGCCTGAGCATAAGGATTGCTTAAGTGATGTTTTGAAATGCTTAAATACAGCCTGAAACCTCTGTGTGTTGTAGCTCATGTATTAGTGTCTTGATGCTGTTAGTTAAGAGCAGTTTGAACTCTGTTTAAGAACACGTGAAGTCACTTGTATCTTCAGGGTGCAGCTGTGACACTCCAAAATTTTTTTTCCTTTGACCTTGTGAGTAACATTTCAGTCTGAAGGCCAGAAATCAATCATTGTAAGCATCATACTTGGCTATCTTTGCATCTGCAAATTAGCACCAACTCTTCTACTGATATCAACAACTGATTTTGAGGTGGTCTCACCGATAGCTCGCTTGCTAGTTTTACTTTGTTTACAATCATTTTTAGAAGTAGCTTAGTCTTTAATAATTGCTTTTAGTTAGCAAGTATGCTAGGAGCTAAGAACAGTTACAGCAGTTATGTAAAAATAGAATCAACGTCGGGGCAATAATTACAGAAAATCTAGGGTACTGCTAAGGAAGATGAGATGGTTAAAGTTATCAAAACTGCTCGATTGTTGCATTCAGCTATGAGGCTATTAACTTGGTGCTCCTTAGAAGGTGGAAGTCAACATTATAGTTCTGCGTTTGGAAAGAACTCCCAATATGTGCTTTTTCACTCACTTGTGATGTTTGGTTTTGTTGTTGCAGTTGGAGAAGGACTAGTGTAGGGCGGAACACTGATTCCCACTAAGTGTGCTTTCAGTATGTCTAGTAAATGCATTGACTGTGCAGCCCTCTGAAGGTGTCTGTTGTGGAAGAGTCATGAGATAGCTGCAGCTGGAAGGTAGCTCAAGTTACCTGATTGACCTCTTCACTAAGAGTAAGGGCTGTCTTGAATCAGGTTGCTTTGGATCCTGCCCCACCAAGTTTTAAGTGTCTCTTAGGATGGAGATTGGGCAAACTTTGGGTAGTTCTTTCAAAGTGAGGGTATTTAAAGATTGATACACTTTACAGAACTTCCCTTTATGTCACTTGTCTGTTGACTCACTGACTAGACAGAAAGAAGAGTCCAACTCCAACTGCCTGCTGGGGAGTACAGCAAAGGTAAAGACAGCTCTAAAATTTCCCTCTTACCTTCTCTTCCTAAGATTGTACGGACCCTCTGGTGCCCTTTGCTGGACTTGCTCCCCTATGGCAAATGAGTTATACAGGACAGCCACAAACTAAGTGTTGTACTCCAGTGGAATCTCAAAAGTACCAGAGGGGAATAAACACTTCACCAAACTCCTGGTTATGCTCTGTTTGAAACTGTTCAGTGTAGTTTGCCTTGATTGCAATAAGGGCTCACTGCTGACCTATGCTTAAATTACAGACCCTAGAGACCTGTTGTGCCAAACTGGAACCTAGCAAACTGGTCACCAGCCTCTGCTGATAACTTGGGGTCATGCCAGGTGCAGCACTTTGCATTTGCCTGGGTTGAACTTCAGTCCCTGTCAGCGATGTTCTGAGGCCTGTTGGATGTCTTTCTGAATGACAGCCCTACCCTCCAGTGTCAGCTGCTCTCCAGATTTTGTATGAGCTGTGGACTGGCAGAGAATATGCGTTTGTCCCATTATTCAGACAATTCATAAAGATGCTGAAAATATCAGCTCAGTGTTGACCCCTCAGAAGTGCTACTAGGAGACAGCTGCCAGTTGGTTTTTGCTAATTGGTCACAAGCCGCCTGAGCGTGGCAGTTGAGCTGATTTTTTTTTTTTCCCAGCTGCATTATTGTCCACTTTTCCATATTTTAACAATTTGGTTTTAAAGATACTGTGGGAGACTGTCAGAAACCTTGCTAAGTCTGACTATTCTAATGTCATCTGTAGTCTGTTATCTCATCACTGAAGGTAGTCAGGTTGATAAAATGTGACTTGTACTTGGCAAGTCCTGGCTGTTCCCAGTCACTTTTTTGTTTTTCAGGTGACTGGATATGGTTTCCAGGAGAACTTGTCCCATAGTCTTTCTGGGAACAGGTTATGTTGACTGGCCTCTAGTTCCTCAGGATCTCCTCCTCTTGGTTTTGAAAATGAGCATGGTGGTTTCTTCCAGTCACCAGGAACCTTTCTCCAGAGGCTGTGACCTTTCAGGCTTAGTATAGGTCTTGCGGTAACATCCATGGTCTCCATTGACACCCTTGGCTTCTGTTTGGTACCATGGATGCTAACATGATTGTCTTAACATCTCATCTGTTGTGTTGCTTCATGCCCCTTCCCTGTCCCTGACTCTGCCACTAGTCATAGGGACCAGGAAGGCCAGAGTGCAGACTTTAACACTAAAACTTGAGCCAAAGTTACTGAGTACTCTGGCCTCTTCAGTGTCGTCTGTTACTTGATGCCCTGTCCTGTTGAGCTGTTCTCAAACTTTCCTTGGTCTTCCCTTTGCTTTCAGTCTTATATTTTCCTCAGCAAGGTGAAGAAAACCAGATGGATGTTCGTGTCCTTCAGGTTGGCTCCCAGAGCCTTTTATTTACTCTGAATGTGGAGTGTGATTGGTGTCCGTGTGTGAGCAGCAAGTGGTGATAGTCTGAGGGCAAGCCTTGGCAGCTCCTCTGCAATATCCGGGATCCAAGTCCCTGTCAAGCACTAAACCTTGTGAGACATGAAGTCTGATTAGCAGCTGAAGGTGGCAAATGCTTAGATAGGATTTTAACAATGACAAGTGATAACTTGCTTTGTTTCCTTCCTCCTTTCCCATCTTGCCTGTTACATTAAAGATTAGTTATAGCTGGAAATCCTGTTTATTGAAAGGTTAGTCGGGACATCATGTTACTTCAATGTCATCACTAGTGTAGGAAGGAGAT
Source organism: Cariama cristata (assembly GCF_000690535.1). Taxonomy (NCBI): domain Eukaryota; kingdom Metazoa; phylum Chordata; class Aves; order Cariamiformes; family Cariamidae; genus Cariama; species Cariama cristata. Next base: position 18,351 of record NW_009637404.1, on the reverse strand, counting down.
TAGCCTAGCTATGGAGTACAGTAATACCAGTTTCTGGAATCAGGAATACATTTTGTGTGATCTTGTCAGCTTACACGGAATCACAAAATAGGCTTTACTTTTCCTTGAGTTCCCTATGCTTCTTATGATAACAAGATCTCCTACAGGTACTTAACACCTGTGTTGCAGAACACCACCCAGAGTTCTTGCTTATCCTCTAAAATTTCACAATTCATTGTGTGCTAGATGAGCAAGCAGGAGGGTGGTTGCTGTAGTGAGCTCTGCAGGAGTATGTGCATGTTTCTGTGGTCCCCTTTTGGTTGTTGGAATCTTCACTTGGTACTTGCTGGGGATGATTTTCTTCTAAACTTGCCCGTGTTCTCAGTTTAGTGAAAGAATGCCCCAAAGTCATCAAAATGCAGACTCCTTGAAGAGCCCCATACACTTAGTTTCATATTCTATAGACTGACAGACTATCCAGGGGATGAGTGGATCTGTATGAGCTTGTCACTGGACACAGGCTTCAGTGGTGAAGTAATTCTCAAGTTTATTTTATGTAGTACACAAGTATGCTGTGGTATACTTGCAGCGGATGCACGTAATTGGGGAGTGAAGAGGGAAGAACCTTGTGTTAGCTATACTTCACTTTAATTTGGGATTGACAAAGTAGCATGTCTGATAGTATGGTTTCATAGTTACTTGAGGAGTCCTTTAAGAGACTTCTGAGACTACTGCTTATGACAGCTATGGATCAATGTAAATGAAACTTTCACTGCAAGAATGTAATTTTCCCCTCGTGAATCTTTTGCTGGAAATAAAGCTTCACTCCTTAGTGTGTAGATGCTTCACCCAGGAGTTAAATCCAAGTTCTCCTGTGCAGAGATTTATGGAGTGCGGTTTGCTACAGTATTAGAAAGGAAATAGTTATATCAAAACATCAAAGTTGGTCTGAAATTAGCATCTGATATTGAACATCAAAATCTAATTTATTAAAGGCTATCTACTCATTAATGGAAAGATGCCTTTTACTGTGAATTATTAGTGGGAAAGTCTTGGGTATTTTCATAGCAGTTTTACTTGGTTATAGAACATAACTCAGGAACTTGAAAAACATGTCTTGTGTGTTGCAATGTGGAGTGCAGTTTATTGCTGTCTTTTGACAGCCTGTGATACAAGGCTCTTTGGCTACTCTGGTATTCCCCGCGGTCATAGCATTAGCCCCATTTAATTCTGGTAATTCAGAACATGGAATTGATTCCAGTATATATAGAGAATACAATAGAGGCTATTGAAAGCAAACCTGAGGTTAATAATAATGTTAAAAGTGCTGCCAACTTAAAACACAGCTCATTAGAACTAGGGGACATTGTCACGTATCAAACTAATTCTTGAGCTTAAGATGTGTTGTGATTGATGTGAGAAGCATTTTTACTGAATATGTAACCAAAAATTGGCTACAGTTAGTTGGCTTCAATTTGTCAGCTTTAGGAAATTCTGTGTGGTGATATTTTGATTTTTTTTTTTTTTTTTTTTTTTTTTTAGTGCAAATCACCCTAGATCAGTTTTCCTGCTGGGGACATTGAAATCTGAATTCTGTTTCCAGTTGCTTTTTTTTCTGCATTAGACTCTAGACTTCTTTCCATGTGTAACATCTTTTTTTTTTTTTTTCCTCTTCCCTCCTTCACTCAGATTCCCACAGTTAAAAGAATAAAAAGGCCCTTTTACTCTGACTGTTGTGCTATGTATACAGGTTTAGTGGATGAACTTCAGCTGGAGACCTGTTCAGTGCGGAGGGTCTCTGGGTGAGCCTTCACAGCATCAAAACTGTCAGGATCAGAAATACCTGGATCTTAGAGTAAATGCGCTGGACATGGATTAGTTTCTAAGGAAATGGTGTATCTGTATCCAGTAGAATGATATTTTCATCTTCATAAAGGAAATTATTAACGATCCAGTTTGATCTAGATTGTGAGTGTTGTACAACAGTCTCTGCTGTGTATATTGTGCTCTGCTTCCTCCTTCTTAAGTTCCTTGAAACTTCTTACATCTCTAACTGCCAGGAAACCTGCATATTCATATGACCCCAGCCTCACCCTTTTGGTGGATGAGAGTCCTTTCTGAGCCTCTCCTGTTGCACTGCTCCTTATGTAGCTTAAGGATGTTTCCCTGCCACCCCCACTTTCCTCAGACTAGTGAGTGGCGACTTAATTCACTTCTCTGACAATTACTAGACTTGCTCATCTCACTAGTGTTAACACTAAATGTAAAATTTTACACTCTTGGACTTTTTCTTACTAATTTTGAAAACTATTTAGTCTTCACTCCAGTTTCTCAAATAGCATTAAATGCTTTGATACAAAATCATCCTTTGTCTTTTATACAATAATTTGTGAAATCTTATTTATACGCACGTGTATATGGACAAACATAAAAATTGCAGAAGAGTTACAACTGCAGAATAGGGTTTTTGAGTTAAGCCATTTCAGTTAACTTTCAGTACTTTGAAACTGAGAAGTTTTGCTGTAGGATTAGAGAAGTGAAAGGATGTTGTACTGTTAAAATCCCAATGCAAACATGTCAAAACAGTAAGACTTAGAAGAGTCGTGTGAAACTATTAGCATATAGCCAAACATTAGGACAGATAATGTAAAATTACATTGGTTTAATTCTTAGCAAAGACTTTTAATGACTTTCTAATTGTATGTTTTACTTTTCATAGGATTCACATGATGCTTTACTGGAATTTGGGAACAACAACCTCCAAATATTGGTGGATATCACAAGAGAAGGAGTATGGAAAAATCCAGTTCTTCTTAAAATTCTATCCCAGCAACCAGTAGAAACTGAGGAAGGTAAGAATGTTGTTTTAGAGATGATATGTGGTTATTAAGGAATTACTTGGTGCAGTTTTGGTAGGGAATCAGTGATTGGAAGATAGAAGAGAGTTGTGTCTTAAATTGCATTGGGTGATAGTATTTGTATGTTGCTGAACAATATTTATGATGAAACTGTCTCACTGGCACTCTCAATAATGTGTCCTTGCTAATGCATCTCTGCTTGGGTTATACTATCAATTGGTTTGAATATTTTGAAACTCCATCTTTAAAAAGAATTATTTATTTTTTCATCATAAAAATGTAGAAGTTTTGCTCCCTGCGATGGCTTGTTCTTCATACCTCTGTGTATTTTTTCCTGAATGCTTCACAGGGAGGAATTGTGTATGTCCACGCCTTTCAGAGGCATAAAAGATTCATGTGGAGCGGCGACATGAACGTGGAGGTTTCCTTTTATTAAACTCTGGACTGGGAAGCCCATTGTGTTTAGACTATGGATGAGGAAAAGGAGTTTTTAACGTCACTTTATATAATTTTTGAATATCATCTCTTAAACTCTTCTTGTACTCACTGAAATTATTTCGTATCTATTAGTGGTACCATTAAGTACTTACAGGTATTTCTTTTGACTGTTCCATAACAGTACATGAGACTGTGGTTTACATCAGTGATAATCTAAAGTTAAAAATAATATAGAGGGGAAGAAGAGCTTAAAATGTTTTCTTAAAAATTAAAGGAGCACAAACAGGGATTTTAAGTCAAGCTTTCTTCCATAGCAGAATCTTCCTTTCTGGCTTTGGGTAGCCTCTCTTTGAGTTGTGTTAAGTTAGTACTTTTTAATAAATAAATGAGAAACCCATTAAGGTTCTTAAGAGGATATGTTGCTTCCCTGTGCTAGAAAGCATTAAAAAAGAAGCAGCCAAGGGTGGACTGCAGTTTTTGTTAGCCTTCACTTCAGGTATTCAGTAGTATGGCAGAAACATTTGAACTCCAAACAGCATTTAATCCCATCTCCAACATGTCTTGAAATTGCATTCCATACTGAAGTCCTATCTTGGAGTTTTTCATTTATAGTATTGTTAGTCCATCCAGTTGCACAGTTGCTGCTCTTAGTGTGTTTCTACTCAAAATCTCTTGCATTTCAAAATTGGTCCATATTACTGAAAACCTTGAGCTATTGAAGAATCCCTTACTTGGGAGAGTGGTATACCAGTTATCTAATGGTTACCTAGCTTTGCAAATTCCCTTTACCTGTGGCAAGCCAAGAGCTGTTCTGGAGGACTGGTGTGAATTCCAGTAGGAACGATTTCCTCATATGTGTCTGTGTGGACTCCATTATAGATTAATTTACTTCTTGCATTACTGGTTTTATCAATGGCTGTGTTACTAAATGCTGCTACATTTCTTCATCCCTGTGTGAGTGGACCTTGACGTGGATCAGACTACCTCTTGACTTCAGCAGTAATTGGATAGAACTAGTTTGTTCCTTTGGCTTGTAATTTCGATTGAAATTTCTACTGACAAACTGACTGACACATCTCTGACTATGTTGAATTGGGCTGAGTGTAGGTTCCCACTTCTGAGGTCAGTTGCCCACCTTGAAACTATGGATTTCTTGGTGTTCTTTATTTAGTACATATTTGTCTGTTTAGCTAAATCTGAATACATGCTCAGAAGAGTTGTCCTCACTGGTGTTTCTTTCATGTGATGCAAGCAGAGGCAACAGGGCATTCGTTGGAGCTCTCCTGGAAATTCTGTAACTGCACAAGTGCATTCTCATATATTCTGGACTATTCCACAGATATGCCTAAACAGTCTGAATGTGACTTCGGAGTCCCTTGTTAGACCAGTCTGTCAAAGGCAGGTTTCTCAATTAAATCATAAAGTAAAGAGTTAAACATTTTAAATAAAGGGCAGTTCTAAGAAGCTGAATATCTGCCTTAAAATATCACTTCTTACAGAGTGTCTTGCTTTTGTGGCAGTGTTGAAAACCTTGGTTTGCTTTGGTTTTTTGCTTGCTTTCAGGATATCAAAGAGCAGATAAACTGAGAGAAGTGTCATCCTTGTGGCCTTTTGACCGTATACAACATAGCTGCTTAGACATATCTAAAAGATCTTTCTACAAGCTTTCCAAGCTAGCTGAATGTGTCATCTTAGCACCCAAGCAAGGTGTTTTAGATACTGGTTGAGTGCTTTCAACTGATAGTTCAGGGAACAGTAAGTAGTAGTAGAGCTCATGTGGTATCCGTTGACATGTAGAAAGACAGCGAGAGCACTACATGAGAGTGCTCTCCTGTTCCCGTTCTTCTGGTTAGCGGCAGATACTGTGAAAGTGGTAGATCAAAGTAGTAGCATTATTAGTAATGGAAATGGGAAAATAGCGAGAGAGGTAATGGGGTTATTTAATAGCTACAAATACTATAAAGTAATGCTTCAGTAGTTAAATAATTCAGTGCCCTTACATTACAGAGGATGGAGGGGTTTTTATTCGTTTGGGTTTGTTCTTGGTCCATTTGATAGAAATAGCAGGAATTAAAATGTGCTTTCTAGAAGTCACAGCAGGGCTGACAGTTCTGCTGTTAGGCATGTTGAGTAAGGGCTGCAGAAAATGCTCTAGCACAGGCTTTTCAGTTGTTTTAGTCAAACTGCCATTTTATCCTTCAGTACAACAACAGTTTCACAGAGTATCTTGTGAACTGTTCGTTGGAAATGGATGCTATTTCAGTCATCTGAAACTTAGTTTCTTTGAACAGGTTGTATTTTGTGCTTTTTGGCTTTTTATGGTGCGTGTCTGAAAAGTATTCCTAGTCTTTCCTGTTGTGGGCCACCGGTAAGCCAGATGTGAGAGTAACTCAGTGTGTCCAGCTGGAGCTTTTTGTGAACTGGTAGTTTGTGTTAATGATCACCAGATGCTTACTTGATTAGAAGATTCTGAAAATGTGACATGTTCTTGTCTCTTAACTTTTTATTAATGCACTGGCCCTGAAAAGGAGCTGATGTCAACTGTAAATATGACTTACCAAATTTATTGCATCAAAAGTTTCATAGCAGCTTATGTTCTGTCTGCTGTTTCTATGACTGTTAATAAATTAAACTGCTGTGAGTCTAGGGTAGTTGTTCCTGTTTTATACTGTCAGCTTGCTCAAGGTAGTTGTTTCAGGCATGAATATTTGTTTGAGGAAACGGCTGCAAAAAAATCATTGCTGCTTATGCCTTTTAGATGACAAAGTGATACGAGCATCCCAAAGTGAACATAATAGATGCTGTTCAGCAGTCTTGACCTGTGGCATTCTTCTATGCCTAATGAAGCTAGCATTAATACTCTTATTTGAAGATATTTATTTTTTTTTTGGCTTAGCAAATAGTATCATTCAGGAAGAACAAAGAGGTTAGGGTGAGCCTGTTGCTGTGTGCAGCAGATAAATACCAACATCTTGGTATGTCTGTTGACATGAGTTGATTTGTAGGAAAGCTGGGAGAGCTCTCCACCACGCTGCTATTGTAAAATACACAGACCTCAGTGTTGTTCAAGTGTACTTAACATACTTCACTGCACTTCAGCATATTGTTTTCTTGTTGCAGAGGTACTTTCACTGGAAATACTTGCCCAAGATGCTGTTTCTCTTGAACATTTCTCATAGTAACTACAGAGTTTTCATGCCTTAGTGCCATCCATGCTTTATAAAGACTGTATTCACAATATTGTGGTATAACTTTAAATTCATCGTACACTGCAGGTGTTTTGGGTGAGGGGGGAATCTCTTATCCTTACTTTTTGGTCCTGGGATAAGAGAGCCCTTTAGGTATGTGTAGAGTTTGAAACTGCACTGACGCTTTACTACTCTAAAGGGTTTGGAAGAGGGAAGGGTTGCGAGGTGTCATTGCATTGATTTTTATAGCAAGCTGTTTTAGTCCTGAGGTGCTTGGTAGAACACTGGGACAGAACAGGCAACAGCAGGAGGTCTAGGAAGAGAAGGAACAAGAAAATCTGTTCATAGACATGTTTGAAAACGTAACAGATTTAGGATTGAGTACAGAATTAGGTTCTCTGAGTGGATGTCCTGGTTTAACCCCAGCTGGCAACTGAGTACCACACAGCCACTCACTCACTCCTCCCTATGGTGGGATGGGGAGAATTGGAAAAAGGTAAAACCCATGGGCTGAGATAAGAACAGTTTAATAAGTGAAATTAAATATTATAGTCATAATAATGAAAAGGAAGATAACACAGAGAGAGGGATAAAACCCAAGAAAGACAAGTGATGCACAATACAATTGCCCACCACCTGCTGACTGATGCCCAGCCTATCCCCGAGCAGTGATCGGCGCCTCTCACCAACTTCCCCCAGTTTATGTACTGGGCATCATGTTTTACGGTATGGGATATCCTTTTGGCTAGTTTGGGTCAGCTGTGCTGGCTGTGCTCCCTCCCAGCTTCTTGTGTACCTCCTCCTGGCAGAGCATGGGAAACTGAAAAGTCCTTGACTTAGAGTAAGCACTACTTAGCAACAACTAAAACATCAGGGTGTTATCAACATTATTCTCATACTAAATCCAAAACACAGCACTGTACCTGCTATTAGGAAGAAAATTAACTGTAGCCCAGCCAAAACCAGGACAGGGAAAGCTACTGGTTCTGAGGAATAGGCAGCAAAATGAGGTTTTGTTCCCTTTTCAGGGAAAGGGAGGTTGTTGCAGCCAGGCTGTTGGAAAAGAATAGATGCTTCGGAGGAAAACTAAGTGCTAAGATAGATAGCTGACTAGTGATTTATTACTGACTTTTTCTTCTACCTTCATCAGTTACGTCTGCATGACAAAGGAGCTCAGTTTGTCATTTGCCTCCTTTACAGAGTTCAATACACACTTGCTTAGGCCCAGGGGCCAGGGGCACAGACCTTGCACCTTTGGGGGAGAAAAGGGCGCACATGCTTACTGGCCTCTCCCAAAGACTGCAACAAGTTGAGACCCTCTTGTCCACACCAGCAGTGAGTCCGCCTCCTGTAGTTCATGAGCAAGTTTCTCTCATTTGTGCTTAAAGATAGTGTGACTGTTAACATGAAAACATTGCGTTTGTCTGGCTGACTGCAGATGAGCTTAAAACATTTCCCATGTCTTGACTAGCTGGCTCTGACATGTAAGTAAAAACTTCATTTGAGTGATTGCTAAGTGCATGTCTAGCTATGTAGTAAGAAAACAAGAGGAATCTAAATCATTCTTAGAGCAAGTAAATAGGCTATCTTATTTTTTCCTAGTAGTTCTTTTATTCTTCTCATGGACTTGGAAAAAGTTTTTAATTATTCTGTGAGCCCAGAGCTGTAGAAGCAAGGACTACAGGACTGCTTTGAATGCTTGAGAGCACTAAAAACCATTACTGACATGCCCATGAATACTGTGCTTCACCTGGATAGATGACTTTGTTCTGATGTTGAGTAAGCAAGCCTTTCATAGAGTTCTTCCTTAACAGTGATCTCTTGGCCATCTTGTGGTAGCAGTCTGTTACATTAAATAGGATGGATATTGAAGCACTGTTGTTTTCCTCGATAAATTTTCAAGCACAGTGTCATATACAGATGTAATTTTTAAGAAAGAGAGGAGGCTTGTTTCCTAGCAACTGGAGATTTTACTGCAGACTGTCTCCTGGTCAGCCAGCTTTTTTTAACTTCTGTGTTGAAGTTACTTTAATGTGAAGTGTCAGTGACAGTTATGTCAAGATTTTACTGCTCAGAGGTTTTTTTCTTTGGAAAATGGAAACGAGTGCCATAGACTTGAATCTTAAAATGATCTCTAATGGGCGAGTAAGCACTTGTCTGCAGAATACTAGTAAGACTAACTACAAGCATGTAGTATGTACTTGGCCCCTGAAATGAGCTTTCTGTTTAGGTGCATGTTGTAAACCTTCTGCCAACTAGTGTAGTGTCTGTTAAAACATGTTCTTTTTCTGTTCAGACAATAATTTAAGTGCAGAAAGCATGGGAATTTTCTTGTTTTGTATTATGTACAATCCTTTCTTTCAGAAATTTATATACTATTGGTTTCTTAGGTACCCATCTCACACAGTAATAATAAGGTACTAACATAGTGAAAATATTTTTATGCAATGGCTTTTCCACTGAGTTACTACTGTAAAGCAAACTTTCTTTTTTAGCTAATCCAGAGTCTCTTGCAGGCTTTACAGGTAGCTGGTTGACTACAGCTGCTGCAGAACACCGGTTCTAATATGTGTTTTATCAGAATGTCTTGGGCATTTCCATAATTTCTTCTACAAATCATCAGCCAGTTTGTTCCTTTGTTGATATGTATTATTGCATGCAGTATAAGAATGTATTGACTCCTCTTTCTTAATTCACAGTGGTCATTTGAAATATGTACAGATCTGGAGACTAGTATCCTGTAGATGTTTATGTTAAGCTGGAAATAGCACCATAGCTGTCTTGAGGCGTACTATTTCATCAGCTAAGGCAAAGTACCTGAACTTTAGCAGAGCTTTTGATGCCGTCTCTCACAGTATCCCTCTGGATAAAATGTCCAGCATACAGCTAGACAAGTCCATAATACATTGGGTGAGCAATTAGCTGATGGGTTGGGCTCAAAGAGTTACAGTAAATGAGGTTACATTGGTCTGTGGCCAGTCATCAGGGGGTTCCCCAGGGCTCAATTTTAGAGCCAGTGCTCTTTAATGTTTTTATAAAGGATCTGTGTGCAGGAATCAAATATACATTAAGTAAGTTTGCTGATGATACTACATTAGGAGGAGTTGTGGACTCCCTTGACGGTAAAGAGGCCTCACAGAGAGATCTGGATAAACTAGAGAGCTGGGCAATCACCAGCCGTGTAAAATTTAACAAGAGCAAATGCCAGATCCTCCACCTGAAACAGGGTAATCCTGGTTATATGTACAAATTGGAGTATGAGAGGCTGGAGAGCAGCCCTGCTAAAAGACATCTAGGGGGTTGGGTTGATGGCAAGTTGAACATGCGTCAACACCATGTCATGGCAGCTGAAAGGGCCAGCCATGTCCTGGGGTGCATCAAGCACAGCATAGCCAACCAGTCGAGGGGTGGTGATTGTCCCACTCTACACCGCAGTGGTGTGGCCTCACCTCGAGTCCTATGTGCATTTCGGTGCCTCAGTATAAGAAGGACATCAAACTAGAGTGTGTCTAGAGGAGGGTGACCGAGATAGTGAAAGGCTTTGAGGGCAAGACTTACAAGGAGCAGCTGTGGCAACTTGGTTTGTTCAGCTTGGGGAAGAGAGGTGACCCCATCGTAGTCTACAACTTCCTCAAGGATGGCAGCAGAGGAGGAGGTGCTGATCTCCTCTCTCTGGTGACCAGCAATAGGACACGAGGACATGGAATGAAGCTGCATCAGGGGAGGTTCAGAATTGGACATTAGGAAAAGGTTCTTTGCTGAGAGGATCATCGGTCCCTGGAACAGGCTCCCCAGCTCATGGCACCAAGCCTGTCGAAGTTGCAGGAGCATCTAGACAATGCTTTTACAGAATCACAGAATTGATTTGGTTGGAAGAGACCTTTGGGATCATCGAGTCCAATCTTTGCCGTAACACCACTATGTCAACTAGATGATGGCATGAAGTGCCATGTCCAGTCTTTTCTTAAAGACCTCCAGGGAGGTCTCTTAGTTATATGGTTTGGTTTTAGGTAGTCCTGGGAGGAGCAGGGAGTGGGATTTGATGATCCTTATGGATCCCTTGCAACTTGAGATATTCTGTGATTCTATGATGAGTACCTGGGAAGAGAATCTAAATCTATGAGGTTTTTAATCAGATTAAATAAATTTTGCTAACCACTTAGAAAAATAATCTGAAGTTATGTTTTACTATTGAATTAGTTCATCAAGTCTCATAATGATTAGTTATATTTGGTTGATCTAGAGCACAAGCCTAGCATGTCTTAACCACAAAGATAACATTTTCACCCTCAATTTAATTTTGTATATTTTGGCATTATGTGGGGTTTTAACAACTTGGGTGGAAAAATCTCCAGTTGAAAAGTACATAATGCTTTGTTTGAAATATTTTTGGTTCTTCGGAAAATGAAGCTACAATTAAAAGTTGAAGATTTTGCATCTCAGCTAAACTGCTGGTATCTTGTTCAAAATACTGTATTGTCTGATCAGTGTTCTTTAGCCACTCCTGTGGCATATTTCCTTATTGTGCTATCTTTTAGGGGAGGGTGGCGGGGTCAGTTTTCTATAGCCCAGCATTTTCTCCTTAAACAGCTGGTCTGAATTTGTTTGGGAGAAAATATTCCACTTATTACTGTCACTTTTTATCACACCTAGAGTTCCTAAGAAAGCTGACTATACTTACACAAGTTTGCAATAAAATAAAGTGTGAACGTACTGAGACAATTTCAGTTAAGTGTCAGCTGTAAATTGGTGTATTCTCAAAGGCTTTTTTCTTTTCCTAGCTAATAAATTGATTACACGAGAAGGGCCTTCCTTTCTGCAGATGCGAATAAAACATTTGATGAAGTCAAACTGCATCCCACAAGCTACTTTCTTGTCAAAATTGTGTGCAGATTCTCCAGAAATTGCAAATGTTTCATCTTTTCGCCAAGCCTACATCACATGTGTGTGTTCTATGCTGCCTAATGAAGACTCCATTAAGGAGGTTAGTAATCCATAGTCCCTTTTTAATGTATATTTATCAAGTATTTTAGAATTTATTTCTGCAATACTAAGAACTGAAGCTGAAGAGTGAAACTGTTGCAGCAGAGTTCCAAAAGAGAATGATCCATTCCAGACTGCAGCAGTAAAGAACATTTGTGTTATCTGCCGGTGTAGATAAGTATGTGTTATATGCTTGCATTCGAGGATAGGTGTGTTTGAAAGCTTAAAATAAAGCTTGTGACTTCAATTCCCCTTGTAATCAGAATATAATTGGAAAGCTGTCTTTTCTGACTTGAATACTAGTAGTAGAACAGTTACTTCTCTTCTCATTGTTCTGATCAAGGAAAGAAAAGTTTAAAAAAAAAAAAAAACAAACACAAAAAAAATAAACAAACAAAAACCCCTTTGGAGTTGTTCCAGAGCTCTAAACTTGTTTTTAGTAGTCTTCCTCTTACAGTAACAGTCATAGCAATGATTTGTGTTAACATATTGCAATCAAAACAGCATGCAACTCTTGCCTCTGTTGCCTCTTGATCTCACATGTCTATTACTTTATCAGTCTCAGTGTCCTTGTTAGAGTTGCATGGGATTGGTGTAGTTTTAAATATGACTTGAACATTTTGAGTAAGCCTCTGTGAAACTGGAGGAAGCTTCACATATGAAAAAAGAAATGCAGCTCCAATGTCTGCACTTCCTGAGTGAGTGGCAGACTTCTTTGGACTGTTCTTGTTATACATGTAAAGTATTTTAAAAGCATTCCTTTAAAAATACTTCTTATGAAAAACAAATACTTGTAGATGTAGCCTCAGACAGACTCTGAGCCACATTCCCTTTGGTTTGCTGTACTGTAGGAGCAATGAATGCATTTAACAGGACACCACAGACATGATCTGCGGACTGGAGATGTTGGGGATATATGGCTAACTTGCAACACGTTCTTTGATTGGATTGGCTACTAATGATGGATGGCAGAGAAATCACATTAAATTATGCTCAGTTTTTAGTTTAATTTAAGAGCTGTGAAGTCTAGCTGTATCTGTTTTACCTAGATATTCAGAAAAGTCTTTACTTGCCTGTCGAATATAAAAGCTAGAACACAGCTTGATGAATTGAATCAAATTATGGTAATCACTTAATTAAACCTTTTATGGGAAAATGAGGCCACTAAGCATCAAAGCAGTATCATCTTAAAACAGTATCATATATTGACTTAACTGGACCTGTAGCCAACACTGTGAAAAGTGTAAAGTCAGTGGTGTTACAGTGCCAGAAAGTTGAGGTAAATAATTGGCAACATGAGGATTTGCATGTAATGTTTCTTTGCATGCTTGATCACTGGTATTGTGTAGTTGGTACTCTTTACAGACTTGCTGAAATCTGAGACTTCTGAAATGCTTTTATTTCCACCTTTGTTTTCAGAAGGTGAGAATTGTGTTACATCTGCGTATTACCTATCATCTTCTTAGGTAGACAGTTATCAGGTCTAGTGACAAGTGGGGAAGAGAGATGGGAAAAAGATGAAAGATGAAGAGCTCAAAGAATAGCAGCTGTTGGAGAATGAGAGGTGGAAATGACTGAACACCCAGTGGCAGGAATTAACTGTAGTAAAAGAATTGAGGGTTACATGAAATTTGAAATTCAGAATAGGATGGGGTAGATGGAGGAACAAGGCTTAGCTAAGAAAGCAAATGTTACAAAAAAGGTGAATATGAGTGAAGATAGCTTGAGGAGCATTGGAGAGAAATAATTTGTTTTGGAAGATTAGATATTGTATGGTCATCCCTTTCCAGGAACTGGAAGTGATTAGAATGGCTAGGTCAGGCTTGGAATTTAAATTGCTGAGGTCCTAAAAGTTAAGGCTGGTGAACTACTACTATCTATAGGCAATAACATACATATATGCATGTGTGTACATATGTACATGCATATATGTATACACATGTACACATATATATATGTATGTATCTGTGGTTATAACTCGTGTGTATATATACGCTATATATAAAGTTGTCCCTTGCATTTCTGGTACCTTCTGGTACCTTGAATTGATCCTAAGGCACACATGTAACAAATAGTATGACTATGTAATTATTTGTTCACAAGACTCTCATGCTGCTCTCTGAGAAACATAGAAAGTAACAGAACTAAGAACTGCTGTCTGGCTTACTGATTCCAATGTTTGGCTTGAATTTGCCAATTTTATTGAACCAGTTAAAAACGCTAATTAAAGAGGTTCTACATGGTAGTTAACAAGTAGTTAGTAACACACTTTAATATTGCAAAAAGCCTGAAGCCCCACATCTTCCGTAATCTAAGATGGCTTTCTCTGTAAAGCAAGTGCCAGCCACATGTAGCAATAAAACAGGATTTTCAAATGAAACAACCAGTAAAAATGAAAGCCCAATTGGTTGTTTTCATCATAACTTCTCATCTCTGTAGAATGTCAGTGTAATTTGCTAGGTTGTATTTGAGCTCCATACAGCCATTTTTATCATCAAAGTTGATGGTTTTTTGGGGGTTTTTTTTGGGTTTTTTTGTTGTTTTTTTTTTTTTATTATTTGGACTTTCTTTGGGAAAGACCATTCAAAAATCTGAGAGTAAAGCACTGGAAGTCTGAATTTAAGCAAATGCACATTATCCCATTCATAAAAAATTCAATTTAAAAGCTTAGGAGCAGTCATCTTTTGGATGTCCTCTCCAGACACTGCCTATAGAATAAGGAATTGGTTTTGGGTTGTATGTTTAAAAGAGCAAGAGGGAAAGACAATGAAGCTTGTTAAAACATTGAGGAAGGATAGTTGCTTATCACGACTTTGCTTGCAAAAATACTTTTAGTTAAAGTTTTGTTTCCGTTGTCAAGTTAAATGAAATAGTCTCTTCCCTCTGTAATTTCCAATTTGATTGGAAGATTATAAGAACTTAACCTGTCTCCCTTGCCTTGCAAACTCTGTATGCTTAGTGAAATACTTTTGATGTAAAACATGTTATTTTATTAAATTATGAAGCACCGCTCCCAAATGCTTGCAACTGTAGCAGCATTATTTAATGTAAATAACGTAATATGCTGCAAAAGAGTAGCCTGTATTTGCAGACTCAAGAGTATGTTGTCCCAACTCAGCTAGGGGAAATCTACAGTCTCTGAGCTGAAATCAAATTACTTTTAGGTGGTTCATGGTATATCTCTAGCTCCTGAAAGGGTGGCAAGTCTCCCTAGATAAGCAGGTTGAGTGCCCCTTTTTTAAGGAGTATTAACATGATGTCCTATGAAAAAATTGGTAGAAGGCTTAGGTTAATGATAGGAAATTTTTGTGATGACGTAAGAAATGAAATATATTTGTAATGTTAAAATTTTTTCTTCAAACTAACATGACATGGAAAACGAAGACAAGATAAATCTTACATGGTTGTATGTTCCGTGGAATAACTTTGAGGCGTAAACTGGCATCCTTCTTGTTAATGGAATGGGGGGAGGGTGACAGCATTTTTCAACAATTCTAATTTAAAATATCTTAGTACTGTTCATTCTGTAGTCTCTGAACTTTCGTTCAGCTGTTGATTGTCTTGGGTTTCTAACAGAATAACAGAAGCACTGGTCAGTATTCCAGGTTTAGTAAAGACACTTTCATTTAGTAAGTGTCTGGTTTGTCACTTAAGTGACTGACTGGATATTGTTGGATGATTTCAAGCTGTGCATTTGGACTTTTTGTCTTAAATATTATTTTTAAAAAAACAAACAAGGTCTGAATTAGATGGATCATTGACGAACTCTGAAATAAACAGGACTTGAAAACAAATTGCCTTGTTGCTTACTCAGTAGTTAATGTCCTAAATATGAGTGAGTTTGGCAAAAAATAATCAAATTTATATGGGAGAAGGAGAGTAAATCCAATGTGCTGTGTGACCATAGGCTGCTCCAAGCCCCACAGACATGCCTTTTGCTGGAGCTGATGTTTGTGCTGTTCCTGCTGTTCCAGTGCACAGCAGAAGTTCCAGGTCTTGTTATAATGTGAGTCTGAGTGAGGAGTAACTGATGGCTATTAAAAATGTGGGGTTTATCATCCTCTAGCCTAAGAAACCCTAGTAAGTAGGTTTTAAGTTTGTAGTTTTTAGAACAGTGGTAGCATTGTTCAGTGATTGTTCCTTTAATGGAACTGGGAAATTGCGCATGGTCTCTGTCAAGTGATGCCTGGCCAAGTAGATCACAGATATTGTCTTTAGATATGTCTTCAGAATGTCTTCACAGCCATTGTCTTCAGATTTGTGGAGGAAACATACCCCATATTTACATGCACTGGCAGTTTTTGGTTTTCCAAAAACCAAGACCTGGAAGATCAGGCTTGTATCAAACCACTACCGGCAGCCTCTTACACTATTTTAGAATGTTTGCTGCAGTATTGAGATGGCAGTGTATAATTGTGGAAATGATCAAAGACAAAAATTTGGGTCACTTAGCTTTGTTTTTCTAATTTGCTTTATAAAATGTGCTGATGGAGATTATAATCTATAAAGAATAGGAATAACTGAGTAGAGAGGGGTGGTGGAATACTGTGAGAATACTGGAGTTGGCCAGCTATCGGACATGTATTCAACTAGACTGCCCACACAAGCTGAAAGCCTGAAAGTACCGAAGGTACATGGGAACATAAGAAAGGTACTGCTGGCAAAGGATGTTGGAGGGAAATGGTATGCAGCAGTATCTTTCGTGGTTTTTTTTTTTTTTAATCTGTAAGCTGGAACAGCCCTGTTCTCACCTGTGCAGTGTTGAACATCTTCAGAATTTTTTCATGTGGCCATTGGTATGGGCTTGCTTTTCCGTCTTCCCCAACCTGATGGAGGCAGCAGTTGGTTTGCAGATATAATAAGTGCTTATTATCTCTGACATGCAAGGAGCAATGATGTCTGTACCCATAGTTAGCAAAGCATTGTCACTTAAATCAGTTCTTGAGGTTTCGCTGTTGCCAGACAAACACCCCCCCCCCAACATAATCTGCTACATTTTACTCTTTTTCAAATACAAACTGACATATCTGCAAGCACTTGCAGCTTTTGAATTGCTCTAAAAATGTCTGTTGCAAAAGATAAGTCATGGATCTCAAGTTGAACACCAAAAGTCAGTGGACCCTAGAAAATATTGACATTGCTCAATGAACTCATGTCAAGCCTGTATGGAAAACTGGGGTAACATACCTGCTTCTGCTCTTCCTACTGAATGACATGTCTGTGAAAATTAGTTTGGTATGTTTTAACTTCCCTTTGTTCTTTCTATATCATTATTTTTTATGATTAACAAGAGGTTTGAATTGCTTATAGTAGCAATAGCTGATTAAAGTAGGTGTTGCTTGAGTACAGCCTATTCTGTGAAGTAGAATAGATCTGGTGGAAAAAATGTATTAAATAGTGTTGTCTTAACAGTAAAAGTACTTCATAATTGCTTTCTGTAGTCTAAAATACCTGGCTTATAACCAAGCTAATGCCCTATTTTGGTATACCTACCTTTAAGTAGGCTTTTCCATAACTTCCGTGGGATTTGTCTATCCTCTAAATACTTCTATTTTTAACATCATGCTTTGGAGTGTGATTGTTCAGAATCGGCCCTTATGGACAAAGAGGACAAGAGACTGGCTTTTTCACATCTCTTGACCTCTTTGGACCTGGGTTTTAATCTTCAAAGGGAAAACAGGGGTGCCTGGAAGTGCAAAGAAGGAATGGGAAGTTTTAGATAGACTGTTGCCTGTATGTAAGTATTTTGCTAAGCTACGCAAAATGGAAGATGGTCCCAAAGAAAACTAATACTGAGAAGGGATCAGAACAAACACATGTGAACTTCTCATGCCATTCTGTAGCTGAAAGTTATGGTATGAACTCTGGATATTAAAAGGAGACATAGTGTTTTGTTCATGTGTATCTGAGACCGTTTCCTTTGATACATTAAACAAGCTGAGACTAAAATGCATTTACTTTTAATTTTCTTTTTTTTCTTTAAGATTGCAAAGGTGGATTGCAAAGAAGTACTGGATATAATATGTAATCTAGAATCTGAGGGACAAGAAAACACTGCATTTATTCTTTGTACAACGTACCTTACTCATCAGCTTCAAACAGCAAATGTGTATTGCTCTTGGTAAGTAATAGGTATTACTGCTACTCCTAACTGTTCCTCACTGGCTTCAATGCAAGAGAATTCAATATGATAGAAAAATATATAGAGAAAATGGATATATCTTTAACTTGAGAAGTACATCAGACTGAAGTACTTTCCAGATGACTTGGGACAAAATAAATAAGGACTCATATTGCTACAGTAATAGAGCAGTTAGTCAGATGAAAGTAAATTTAAAAATGAAACAGCACTCATTGTTGGCATTAGCAATAATGTTTCAACAATGCAGTAGCTCTCTAAGCAGTGCTGGATCAGTGCTGTCTGGGTTGATATTAAACCCCAAAGCTTTGTGGTTCCACAAAGTTTGTTGTCATTTAGTTCTTCCCTCTTGAATACTTAGACCCATGAGAGTTTTATGCCTTTTTTCACTTCTTCCATGGAAATGTAAGTAGTAGCAATGTGCAGTAACTTCACCCCCCTCACCCTCCCGAGACCCTTTTTATATTTTTGTAATTTCTGTAACTCTGAGGATTGTAGTACTAGATGTTTACCAAATTGTGACTATAAAACTTCTCTGCCCTCTTAACTTGCTGGAGATGCAAAACTTTTTGCATCTCTGATTCAGCAGTGGCAAACTGATAGAGCTACAGCAAGGAACCTGTTTTCTGCCCCTCACATAATGAGTTTGTGGTTTTGGCTTTCAAGGCATGGCTAAATTTATAGTTTTCTCCTGTTCAAACACTGATCTGGATAAAGCTTTATATTACCAGACATCTCCAGTTGTCACCGTTTAAGGCTGGGCCGG
>NW_009637403.1:0-20861 GCF_000690535.1 Cariama cristata | reverse complement strand
TTCTGTATTGATTTTTTTAAAAAAAAAAGTTTCATCCTTCACATGATGCTTTATAAAATGGCTTTACAATGACTATCTGGAAAATAGATGCACTGAACAGAGACGATCCTGTTTTGTTTACTAGATATAAAAAAGCAGTTGTACCTATATCTGAAGCAGGGTACAGTATGGAGAGGCTGGAGAGCCTTAAGACATAGTTGACCTATGATAAGTAACCTTGTAGCATGCCAACATTTCGTAAGGCAGATTTACGGCCACAAGGCAGTTCGGTGGTCAGGAAAGTCCTCCTCCTCCTCCTGCCGACTATCGTGTAGGTCTCTGCATGCAAACGGCGTGACGGGGCTCTACTCAGCAGGGGCCGGCTGCGCTTCGTTCACATCGCTGCCTTTGCTCTCCACGTCGTCATCCGAGAGCTCCAGCGAGGCCCCTTCGATGTGCAGCTGGCGTCTCCCGGATCGACTCGAGGAGAAGGTGATGGGCCCCCCTCTCCTGTGAACAAGCAGCAAGCAGTGATTGCTGAGGGGTCAATGCCTCGCTCGCAGCCCCAGTCCTGGTGGCTGCCCCTGCAAGACCTCCCAACTGAATGGAACAGCGGGGAAATGCGGCAGTGCAGCTCTAGGCTGCCCACGGGGGAAATTTCACACGCGGTGTCTTGAAAGCCTCTCTTGCTCTGACCAAGGGGCCAACACGCTGTGCATGTTCTGAGACTCTGGTGTTCCTCCTTGGCCCAAGGCCAAGTCACTTCAAATATTGTCTCTGTATGAGCACCGAGCACCGACCAAGTACTGAACAGAGTGGGTTCTCAAAAAAACCCCAAAAATTTAACTGCTTGTTTGTGAAGCACCGCACTGCACCCCTCCTGCCGTTCCTGCAAGCCAACCAGCTCAGCCACTCTCTACCTCTGGAGATGGCTTTTGTTCTGCAGCAGCCTCACTGCTGCTGACTCCTACCCATACTTCATACAGACCTTGATCTCAAAGGCCTGCTCTCAAGGGAAATGCTGAAACACTCCCACCGGAGTGGGTCAGGAAAGAAGGGATCAGCACCGACCGCTGGAAAAGCATGACTAAGCTGTCTCCTCTGTCACATGTACCTATGGCTGGGTTGAACTGGCAACCCCAGGGAACCTGCCAATGTGAGCTCTGAAGAGTTCAGGCCCAAGAGTTGTCAGGAATATCCCTGTGGTCTGGTGGCTTCCTTGTTATCACCACCAGACTTGGTAAGCAGTTCCCAGCGGGCTCCAGTTTGACCCATTCCCTAACATTAGGGGTTCTGTTTCTGCAGTTCCACAGCTGGGTGCTCCCCGAGGATGCATTATGGAAACGGTCTTGGGGCACACAAGGGCTCTGATAAACCCCTGCGCACCGCTACTGCTGCCACTTACCTTA
Organism: Cariama cristata; assembly: GCF_000690535.1. Lineage (NCBI taxonomy): Eukaryota > Metazoa > Chordata > Aves > Cariamiformes > Cariamidae > Cariama > Cariama cristata. The sequence goes on along the minus strand of NW_009637403.1, from coordinate 19,473 downwards.
GCCTGTTTTTCAGGGTGCTGACCTCCCGGCTCAGGCCCTCGTTGGCCTCTGTGGCATCATCCAGCTCACGCTGAAGTTTACGTCGGGAAGCATTTGCACGTGTGGCTTCCTCTTCAGCCTCCTCCAGCTGGCGTTTGAGCTGCTTCATTCTGGCATTTGCCTTTTCCATCTAAAATACAAAACCAGGTACTCAGGATCAAACCAGACAGCTGCAACCCCACGACTGGGGGCTCGCTAACACCCTGTCCTCCCTGACCACCCCAGCTGGAGTGGAACCGTCAGCCTCACTGCAGACTCCAGCCTGGACTCCTGGAAACACTGCAGAGCTCCTGGGTCTGGGAGACCAGGATGCATAACAGCCCATCACAGCAGAGCTAACATGGGGAGGTTCTGACTGCTGGGAACTGCTCCAGTGGTTTAGTCATCGAGATCAGATTCCCTTAGATCTTTTCCTTAAAACGCTTTTTAACAAGCCCTTTCTACTCAAGGTATGGTTTTATTTGTCTTTTCTGAGAAACAGGCCTCAAAAGCTAAGCCCTTCCACCTACCTGCTCCTTGTACTGGTCTGCATGTCGACGCTCATCCTCCACCTGCATGAAGACTTCTTTCAATTTCTTCTCTGTACGACGGACCAATTTGTTAGCAGCTGCTCTCTCCCTAGAATAATCAAAAAACATAATTTGTCTCAGGACTTGAAGGCTGGGAACACCAGATCTGTCCTTTCTGAAAGGCTCTTGCCTCATTCTGTAACTGATACTTAAGTCCTCTTAACATGCCTGCCACCATCAACAGAAGCGATGTAGTTTTAGCATGCTGGTGGTAGGCTGGGATGCAGCTTTGAAAACTTCAAGTCTTAGCACTGGAGCAATATGAGTACGGTATGCAGGCTGAAAAGAGGGATAAAAAGGTGCTTCCTCACAATGAGATTGAAGAGAGCAGCTTTAAAGTTATTGCTAACCACTAACACGGTTCTCCCACAGAGCCAAAAGCACAAAAAGACTGGAGATGATGGTAAAACAGTCCATCTTCAGATTCTGGGAGGAACTAATTAAAAAGAAAAAAGCATTTGGAGGACCAAGATGGCAAGGAAGACCTCACTGCAGAAAGACTTCTGCAGAGCACAGGATTTATCTCAACTTGAGCTGTGACACCTAAGCTGTTCAACTTGCTTCCTCTCACCAAAGAGATCAGGTGTCTCAAGGGGATGTTTCATCCTGTCTCAAGAAACTTCCGCAGCACCTTGTGAATCCTGGGACTACCAGTCAGCATATTCACCTGGTTAACTTCAAGAGTTAATTTGGCAGTTTCAGGTAGGGAGCAAACAGATTCTGAAACTTTGAACCCCAGTTACTTTACAGCTGTCTTGTTAAAGTGTGTCCCCTAAACAGTAGGTTTCCAGATAATAAACCCTAATGCCCATGCTGTAAGCTTACATCTCAGCCCTACAAAAACTTAAGGTATGGAGATTTCAGACATTCAGCTGACAGAGCAAACACAGGTAAACAGGTTTGGGCTTTGTGGTTTGTTTTTTTTTCTTACTTAGCTTCCTGCTCCAGCTGTTCTTCTAGCTGCACAATCTTGGCTTCTAGAGTAGAAATTGTTGCCTTGAACTTAGACTTCACAGATCCCTCCAGTTCCTGCAGCTTGGCTTTCAACTCTTTGTTCTGCCTTTCCAGCTGCTGCCGTGCATTTTCACTCTTCTGGGCAGCACTTCGCTCCCCAGCTAGCTCAGAATTAAGTGTGTCAACCTTTCAGAGGAGAAGAATAGAAGATCATTTGGTGCTATTCAGAGTCTTCACTTAACTGCACACTGAAACACAAATCGCCCCTACGGCATCACCGACAAAGGATTCACCTGCAGCGTGGTCTTTCGGAACCGCTCGTTGAGAAGCTCCATGTTGCTCTGCTCTTCCTCGAGTTCTTCCTCCAACTGTGCAATACGAGCTTCCAGCCGGCGCTTCTCATCCAGCAGCGCTGACCTAGAAAGGAAGTATTTGGGTCAAGACATGTTGAGATCTCATACAAAACTACCGGTTAGTTTGCATCTGATACTTTAGGCATTGCAAATTGTCATGAAAACCTACTGTGTCAGCAATTCTTTTCATAACAAGAAGAAATTTTTATCATGAAGACAGGTCAATACAGAATTTGCAAGCAGACTACTGAGAACTACAGCTGCTGGTGCCTGAAGTTCTTCAGATGCACCATTAATACATTTGATGACTCACTTTCCCGAAGCACTGTTTGCAATCTCATCAGCCAATTCATCCCTTTCTTGCTCAGCATGACGACGGGCTCTTTCAGACGCAGCAAACTCCTGTGAAGGTTTTAGGAAAAAGGTTCATTACAGCATTAGGAATCTCAAAACTTCTGCAAACCATCTAGCCTTCTAATAACTTCTGGAAGATGCTGTGAAGGGTGATATCCCTGAGGTCTTTTAATGGATAAGCAGAAGCCACAGCTGTAGAAGCTAGTGGGACACATCATCTTGATATTTCCCACCCTTAATTGCCATATGACTACAATGGATTTACTTTTGCCTGTCCCTGAAGTGTTCCTTGCACAAAGGAAAAAAAAAAATAATCTGTGAAGATCAGTAACATTCAAGCCTTAACCAGCAGGAGAAAAGCATTCTGTCACATGCTCTAATAAACACATTCAGCATAAAGTGGGCACTAACTTAAGTAAATTTTTTAGGTTCTTACACAGTACACAGCATGAATGCAAGCAAAATACAGAAAATAAAAGCTTTAGCATAACAGTATAAAACAGCACTGAATTTCATATTATAAAACTGTATTAAGTGGTAGAAACACCCAAGTATTTGTCAAGAAGGACAATTAAATGAACTGCAAGTGCAAGACTGAAAAGTTTGATGTTCACAAAAGAATGACATGGACCAGCTCTAGTAAGTCACAGGTTATCTGTAAAGGCTCAAACAATAAGTGCAGTGATATCTGAGCGATTGCTTCAAACTGGTCTGCAGCTAATAGAGGGGAAAAGAAAAAGAAGAGGCAGTCTCTCACACAAGGCAATTCTGCTGATGTCTGACCTTGTGGGAGATCAAGGAGATAACGGGAGGTAAGTGATACATCGCAGGACTTAGAGTTCTTGCATCAATTGCCAACAACGAGGGAACATGTGCCCATAAGAGAAAGGGATGAGGACGTCAGAGGGCAGAGCAATAACCTTCACAGACTTCAACGCTCCACTAAGGTACTGGAGAGATTGTTAGGTTTTTATAGATTTCCAATAGTCAGTTTTCGTGCTGACAACGTCCACTGCACCTTTCAGAGACTCTCAAACCACTTTGTAAATTTTAGTGAGACCTCAAATCTGTTTAAGCAGTAGTAAAGCTTTCCTGCTACCCAGGCAGAGAAATGAAGTCCAGACCACTAGAATGATTCCTACAAAGCCATAGAAGTTCACTAATGATCTGGGGCAGGGGAGAAGAGAAAGTTCTCTCACTAGATTGCTTTTTATTTCTTTTACTCTCTGATCTTTGCCTTACTCTAGCAAGAAAAACAAATTTCTTGGATTTCAGTCTCACCTCTTGGAGCTGAAGTATTTCTGCTTCGAGACCTTTGAGCTTCTTTTCACTCTCTTTGGACTGTGCAAAGATCTCGTCTCTGGATGCACGGGCTTCTTCCAGCTCCCGCTGGTAGTCTTTCATTTGAGCCTGCAGTTGGAAAGCAGAGGAAAGAAAAAACCATGCTGCATCAGGACAATCACAAGATTTATTAGTAGCTCGGAAGCATTTTGGCCCTTAAGAGGCAAGACCTTCCTCCCAAAGTGGCTGCATTCCACTTAAATGCATTTTCAGTTCTTATTTTCATAGTAAAGCTTCATTTTCTCACGTTTCCATCACTCAATTCCTTGTCAGAAATATCACATTGTAAGACTTCACCTCATCTCTCTGGTATATTTCTTGTAGGAAAAAACTCTCTATTAGCGATGCTCAATTACATTTGTCATGAAACTTATGGAGAGGTAAAGCTCCTGGAATGACTTGTTAAAATTTGCTTAAATTGACAAAAAAACCCCAAACTTACTACAAGTATGCAAGGTAAGAAACTATTCTTAGTGCAGAAGTAACCCAATGCACCATTTTGCACACCTAGAAGCACATATTTATGCTTCCCTTAAGAAACTCTGTTAACGCAGACTGAGATCTTAATCTGCACAAGTCTGACTTTAGATGCTAAAAGAGTAAGAAAGTTGGAGAAACTGCATTTAAGTTGTATTTAGAATTTAGAACACCTCCAGTCACGAGACCACTTGTTTCAGGTGCTTGTATGAAAGTGTACAGAGATCAGATATGAACTCTTTAGCTGTCCTGTCCTCTTGGACTAGAGGAGCGGGGTACTGCTAGGGACCAGCATTTCTTGCTTTAACCTATGCTCCCTTTTCATCCAGGGCTCAGTTCCAGAATTGCCCTCATTCAGTTGAAGTAGGATTGCCAAAGAATAAAGTGAGGAGGGCAGAAAGGCAATTTAATTTGCCGTATGCTTTGCATGGTCTTGCCATGGTCTGATTCTCCTGCAGCTTTGGGCAATGGCACTGAAAATTTTTGGCAAAATTGAACTCTACCAAATGTTGAATACTTTTCTGGGAATGGGAAATAAATGCTTGACACAAGGACTGTTTTTTCTTGCCAAACTAAAAAGAATGGGCATCTTGGAGCTCTTTTAAAGGCAACTAAGATTTACTCCTCCCTTTTCTCTGGAGCGTTTTTGGCTGAAAACACCTTAAAAAGTTCAACAACTTGAGGAAGCAGCAGTCAAGCAAGAGCTGAGCTCAAATCAGGAAATTCAAACAATGATAAATTTTAAAAATGCAGCCTAGAAAGCAATACTCAATAAATCCTTACCAAAGTGTTGAAATAAAGAAAAAGATGACTACTGAAAAGAAGTAGTCCATGGGGGACCAATCTTAACTCCTTACCGACAAAAACAATGAGAGGAGTTTTGAGCAGAGGATAAGTTCAGACCAGATACACTGTGACATATGTCAGCATGGCCAAGCTTGATACTCCTTTTGCCTTCAAGCTACAAAAGTATGTAATGAAAAGCAACACCCTTGACAGACTGTCACCAGGAGAGACAGCAGCTCAGTTGATTAGCTGGGCCTACCTGGAGCTTACGTAGCTGTTTGATTGCTTCATCTCGAGCTTTGTTTGCAGCTTCTATCTGACCTTCCAGGTCTTTCAGATCCATCTCCATTTTCTTCTTGGCTGCCACAGCAAGAGCCCTCTGTTTGCGCTCATCTTCCAGTTCTGCCTCCAGCTCTCGCACCTGTGCAATCAAGGCATTTAACAGGCTCAGTTCTAGGAATGGAGCAAACGCAAAATCCTAACAAAACCATCGGTGACTCCTAAAGGCCTTTGCAGAGCAGAATTAACATTACTCAATTGGAAAAGACTACAGAATGCAAGCTACATGGGAAGATACTGCCAATGGCAAAAACAAATCCACAAATTGGAAGCAGAGATCTCTGAACTGACAAAAAGGAAACCAAAGACAATAACTCAGCTTCTGAAACATTTCCATTTCATCTGTTCAGCTACTTAGTGATCAACTTCTTGCCCAGCACATCTATCCAGGTTTAGGTATCACCCTAGGGCAGATGTCACTATTTCCAATTGAACCACTAAGAGGAAAATAAGTAGAATCACCTCATTTTCTCAAGAAAAAAAACTAAACTGTTCCCTTTGAAACAGCTGTGCTACTAGCTTTTATACACCAACGTCATTTTTTTCAAAAGAAAACAGAAAATTGTGTAAGCAGCAAGTCAATGCAAACTAAGCCAAACTTAAGCAAAAATAAAACTGAGCCAGAAATGCCACAGGTTACTAACATGAAAGATATATTTTGTTTTGAAGCAAGCCTCCCTCCTCATGCTAGGTCAAGAGTTCTTGCCCAGTGGAAGATAACAGCAATTTTGCATTTCGGTGAACTTCAAAAGGCCTCCAGGCCACGTTTAGTTCTAAGAGATCTCTATATTGGTGATTCTCAGTAATTATACATTTTTGTTTTCTTCTGATAAATTTTGAAATATTGGGTGTTTTTTCCTCAAAGCTTAATGTTAATTTAGAACCACCTCCTCTTACATGCATGAAATTTTAAAGGCATTTATTGAGTCTCTTCTGATCTGCTTTGTGTTACTAGAATTCTCAAGTCTGGCAAATCTGGAATCTTTGCTACGATTTTCATTTAGGAAATTGTTCACTTAATTACAGTCTTTCAGTCTATCCACATCCGTGGATTTATTCCTGTACATCAAATAGTACGGGCTTGAAAGTCCAAATAACATATGCCTTTCCTTGAAATACACCCACACAGCAATAGCCAAACCTCTGCTTGCAAGTTGAGTGTTTTTGAGGCCCCTCAGTAGCAGACTAACACTAACAGCTGACAGTGGCCAGTTCTCAATAAGACCTATTCTGTTGTTTGTAAAGATCAGTGCTTGGGATTTCTATAGGATGGGAACTTCAAGCAAGAGTTTTATTTTTCGCATAGCAAGTTATCACCAAAGCCACAGAGCTTTGGCAAAAGATCTTCACACCCCTCTCACCATGAAGTACGGTAACACAGACGTACTTGTTTAACCAGCATCCTCTTTTTCTCTTCATTCTGTTCATCTCTGGCTTGCAGATCTCTCTCAAACTGGGCTTTCATAGCTTGCATGTTCACCTCCAAACGAAGCTTAGCATCTTCTGTGGCCTGCAGTTCATCTTCCAGTTCCTCAAGCTGAGTCCTCATCTCTTCAACCTGTTGCTCTAAAGTTCTTTTTGACTTCTCCAGTTCATGGACCTAAGTCACAAACATTAATCAGACCCTCTCCTTCAGATATCTCAACATTGGCAGTTATTAACAGCAAAATAAGACATTACATGAACACAGTACGCTACGTTTTGTGACGCTCCAAATTGGACAATGAATCAGAACGGGCCGAGCAGCATCTCTAAGTCTGTATTAAGAGAACCCAACAAACATCTATGCAGATGATCGAAGAGATGAGCTGTGCAATGTCACAGAGAAAAAAGTAGCAATAAGACAAGCTCTTAAATCTAGTGCAGGTGCCATTAGTCATCTGGCCAGCAACTTCTGCTCTCCATGTCTTCACATCTTTTGAAGAGGGCTGTTAATAAAGACCATCCCTTTATTCTGAGCATTAATTCATCCAGAATTTTGGGTTATAAATCAGCTTCAAAAAGTTCCATTTTTGTGTCAAATACACTTCTCCAGCCAGAGAGTTTTCCTGTGTTATTCCCTATGCAGCATATAACAAAACACATTGTGGAAACATACTTACATTTTTGCCCACATCATCTTTAGAGCTCATTAAGTCTTCCATATCTGCACGCAACTGTTTGTTCTGCCTTTCAAATTCCTCCTTAGCTTCCAGGGCTTCTTCCAAAGCCCGAGCCAGAGACAGTGCTTTGGTTTCCTTCTCCCTTGCTTCTGCTTCAGCACGATCTCTTTCCTCTGCATATCTGGCAGAAATGTTCTTTTCTTCTGCCAGCATCTGAACATAAGAAAAATCATTAATCCATCTCAAATTCTATAATCAGGTCCTTCCTGCCTCAGGTGTTATGGTCAATGAAGTGGTTAACGCTCTAAGTTTAACTGGCCTTTGGAAGCTGTCTAGTCTTTCCATCTTGAGCAAAGTGCTAGTAAGAAAACAGGCACAGCTACTCTGGGATGAGATGAGGAAAGAAAGCAACTAATAAAGATTAAATAAGTTTTCTATTACTTTCATCTTTCAGTCTTCACATCTTTAGTCTATCTTGAGGGATTACAATAATACTCTTAAGTTTTTGTTCCAATATAATTTCTTTTTTGTATATAACTAGCTTATTATTTGATCTATCAAGAGTCAAAGCTGGCATTTAGCTCACTGAAATTATAAGTGACAAGTTACTCTTAACAAAGGCCAAGTTGCTCAGGAAAGATTTATCAATAACCACAGTACTCTAGCCAGCCCCTTCTTTATAGAAAGCTCATTTATGCAGTAACAATATAAACAAGATGCCATTTGAAAAAATCAGAGAAAGCAACAAGATGATAGGAGACTAGACTACCTGATCAAACTTCTTCTGCTTTTTCTCCAAGTTAGAAACAATCTGGCGCTGATGATCTAGATCTACCATCAAGTCATCCAGCTCTTGCTGCAGGCGATTCTTTGTCTTTTCCAGTTTGTCATAAGCTATTGCCTTCTCCTCTAGGCGTTGGCTTAAGGACTCCACGTCCTTCAATAATTTCTTCTTATTTTCCTCCAAGCCTTCAATGGTTCCCAAGTCATCATCTACCTTTTTCTTAGCATCAGCCAACTGAAATTTAATAAAAGAAAATAATATTCCTTAGTGCATCATGAGAAGGAAAGGCAGGCATCAGGTCCAAAATACAAAACCAGAAATAGATGTTATTGATAGCTAAATTAACACAAAAACTGTGAGCCAGCAGGCTACTAAGTAGGGGAAAGTCCTGCCCATTGCAGATAGCTGTACTAGTCATTATTGCAATGGAGAAAGACCACATGAAATTTTATTCTGAAATCTATATTGCAGATATGCAAATTACATTATATTTTTCTGAGAGGTTCAGGACATCAATTCATCTCACCTGCAGTAAATAGGCCTTACAGAAGTCCTGTCATTTACAACAGCTTACCTGTGACTGCAAGGCGAGCATCTGTTTCTCCAAGTTCTTTCTGGCCTCCTCCTCTTCTTCCTGCTGCTCTTGCAGGTTGTTCTTCTCCTCTTCCAGCTGCCTAATCCTACTGCTCAGGTTGAGTTTCTGGCGGGTTTCTTCCTGCAGCAGCTCCTGTTACACAAACAGGCATATTCAAAGTTCAGTTCGGTTCACAGTGTGTTAACCATGGCCTTGGGCTACGACCCTCCATTACTCTATATGGAGTTTCAGGTTTGATTATTTTTCTCACACCATTTTTGTACAATGACATGCTTATGAAGACACCTGTAACTTGGGTTTTCAAAAAGGCACTGATCATCCAATTTGGGCACACTTAACCCTTTATAAAGCATGTTTCTGATCAGGCAATCCATGCCATTGCCTGTTCTAGAAGTTAATGGACAATACTTTTCCTTCTTTAAAGAGACGAGCACAGAAGTCACCTTCAAAATTTATTTTTCTTCTTTCAGACAAGCACATAGAGTACCTATTTTAAACCACCCGTGAAGAACATATAACAGCAAACCCTGCAATGGCAGCTTGCTTCCAAGTTTTGTGGCATTGCTTAAATACAAAGGTCAGTTTAAAGACAGCTGTAATTTGGCAGCTGAAACTTCTGTTATAACAGAAACTAATGAAAGGTGTAACCACCACCCCCCCTCTCCCCCATCCTCTTCCTCTCAGACCTCTCCAATTGTGATTAACATTATTCAAGTAGTCATCATTAGCATTTTTATGCAGGGGGGAAAAAGATTATATTTAAGTGATGAATACATGCATAAAGCTGCATTATTTAACTCAAAACCAAACACTGGCAGTACAAGACAGGGTATTGTCCTTAGTGCCTTTCATATACCCCAAGGACCTTATTTACATTAACAAGGAAAGGTTTTTTTGACTTAATTCTTATCTCCTACAGACACTAAGGTATAAAAGAGAAACTGAAAGGGTACAGTCTATCAAGTAGTGAATCTTAGATAATGAAAAATTGGCTCCACATGTAGCTGCAGAATCATTATACATCACATTTCACTAGACTTCAATAAGAATTACAGTTTCTACCCAAGGGACTTTCCAAACCATGAATGAAAATGTATTTTCTGTTATGCAGTTAGCATTTCAATGAGGAACGAAGCTTCAGTGCAAAGTTCAAGCTTCATTGCACACACCTGTGTATCCTGAAGCTGAGATTCCAAACTAGCCGCGTCCTTGGCAAACTTGATGCCTTTCTTCTCTGCTTCCTCCAGGAGACTTGACACATTATCCAACTCGTTCTGCAAAGCAGGCAGACTAAAGGTAACAACATGCAGTTGACTCACTCAAAGCCTACATCCCACTGGGAGCTGGAACTGCAGAACAGAAAACCTCAACGAATTCCAGGTATGGCAAGACAACAATAGATCCCAATAGAGAGATACAACAAGCTAAAAATATTGAAGTCTGGCTAGAAACTTCAAGTTGGATGTCAGTCTTGAACTTAAGTGGTACAACATAGCAAGAGTTATGAGCAGAGCACATCATTCCAATATCTGCATTCATACTTCAATGCTATTTTTTATTTATAAGATCATATATTTTTATGGGACCATTAATTCAAGGATTATCAGGGTGACAGCGAGGTTTAAAGCATCACTACAAGAAAAAAGCTTACTGCCAGGTGCCAACTCTTGCTATTTTAGGCTATACTACTTTTACATACAGTGAGAGGCTGCCTGAAAGCTTCCTCTGAAAAGAACTGGCCCATTCCCTTTTTGAAGTACTTCAGCTTGATTTACCTAAAGTACTCGTTACTGTAGTTTAAAAGTCAGCCCTGATTGCATTTTGCCTATTTTCTCCATTTCCCAGAAAAATGGGCCTTTACTTGCAATCCCTATCTGCCAGGCACCCAGTTTTGAAGCACAAAAGGAAACCTAATGGAAGCACCATCAATCAGTACATTTTTGCTCACACTTACAAATGAGCTCAGCCCTATCTACGCAATTCCCTATCCAAGCCAAAAATCTGTAGGCCAGCTGTGAGCAGCTTCCCTGTGCAGAGCCTCCTACAGGATTTGGTCTCCAGGATGGATAGCCACAGATTTAAAAGCCACTATAATTCTCACATAGCCCAAAAAGTTCAGGACTAACGCCATGGCTGTCCAGCTATCTCCACCTGAGGCAAATCACCACTTTAAGGCCCCTCAAGTACATGAGAGGGCATGACTGAGGACACCTCCCACATTAGAGAGGCCCAGTTCCTGTAGATCTAGCTGGCTTTTTGAAAGTCATTTCTCTTAGGCATTTCCGCATATGGTTAACACTTTCAGTTTCTTGCCTATTTTTCAGCAGTTTAGTACTTCCGTACAGCCTTACCTGCAGCTTGTTAGCTTTCTCCGCCAACTCCACCCTCAGTCTTTCGCCTTCTGTGACCTTAGCAGTTAGCTCTTGTACCTGAGCATCAAGCTTCTTCCTCTTATGTTCAGACTCTGCCTTGACCTGCTGTAGTACCTTCACTTCACAGGCTAACTCCTTGTTGTCGGACTCTAGGCCTTGCTTGTTCTTTTCAAGATTTGCTTTGAACTAGGAAAGACAAAAAGGAAAGAAATTCAACACTTTGTTACATATGAATAAAGTTTTCTGCTAAAAAAATATTCAGTCCAGCAAATCAGGTTGACAAGTTCAAAGACAAAACAAGCACTCAGCAAGTTCTAAGTAGGGAGTGTTTAAAATGCTGCCATGTAACATTCTGTGTATGTTAGCCAAAGACTAAGTTAACACAAGTTATTCCACTCTCAGATATCACAGGCAACAGTGGGGACCAGAAGATACTTCTATGAATTCAAGAAGATCTGGGATGTCAGTGCTGTAAAATTACTGTTTGAGTAGCACTGAAGTAGGAAAGAATGTGCCCATTAACAGATCAGCATGGCTCATCTCACAGAAATAAAAGAAAAGATATCAACTAAAGCTGCCCTGATTTTAGTAGGCATAGCAGCCTGGAAGTGCACAACAAAGCACTTTTCATCACTGCATTGACATTTGTCAAAAACCTTTTTAAAAAAATAGTAATTGCCATAAGGGATGTTTAAGTACTATTCTTACTGCATTACCAGAACTGACATAATCTCATCACAGGGCCTTTGTTTAAGATTGCATGGTATTTTTCCATCTTTTCATGCTCTTATTGAGAATACTTAATGAATAAGGAGAACACATGCACAAGATCTTCAGGTGAATAAACTATGATTTCCACCAGCTTAAACTACTATGTTTCTCACTTCTAAGGAAGCTTGTGAAGTATTCCCTACATAAAAATATTACTACAGTATATGAACTGTCCACACATACATTCATGAACGACCAAAACTATAATTTCACAAACTAAACTTTTTTTTTGGCAGTGTTGGAATAATTCTACTTTTGAACCAGACACTCAAGCTACCTTAGTAGGAATCCTGCTATCCAGGTGTGCTTCCTCCTGCCTGTTCTGGTGGTGGTTACCAGAGAACAGAATATAGCTGTGTAAATTGGCAAGAAAACCCACAGATACCGAGCACTGGAGGTCACAGTACAAGCATGAAGTTAGGAGTGGCTGGAAGAACTTTCATGTTACCTGCACTCACAGTTCATTATTTCTGAGTGCCGACATTACAATTACCTTATTTGGAAGCATTCTGCAGTTCACTTACGCAGAGAACTGCTTTTCACCAAATAAGCATGTGGACTGCTGGAGAATTCCTAGAGAAGTACTACATGGTTTATGTCTAGGTGTGCCATTTCCAAGTCTAATGGACACTTTTCAGATAGATACCAAGACTATCTAATAGTTGCAATATATTCAAACCAGCATGATGTATTTGATTCAATTGCAACTGTTATGCATGTATACAGGATAACAGCTCTGCAGGTATTAGTGGAAGGTACCACAGCACTTACAGTACTTATAAAAAGTCCTAAAGAAGAAAAGCTATTTCTGTAATTCATTTTCCTCTCACCCTTTTAGCCTGTTCAAGTTGTTCAGAGAGTTCTTCCAGGGCACTGGCATGCCTCTGCCTGATTTCCTGGATCTGTGCTTCATGGTTTTTGGTTTCCTCTTCAATTGCTTTCTTCAGTTCAGCCACCTCCTGCTCACGTTTAGTCCTGGAGGGAGCATCAAGGGTTATCAAAATCAACATTTTAGTCTTTTGTAAATTAAAGATTAATTTTAATGGTGTCTTTTTACACAGACATATGATCCTACCTCAGCTCTTGCTGTGCTGCAGTGGTATCCAAGGTATCTTCCAGTTCAGTTTTCAAAGCCTCCAGCTCTTCACTTAAATCTCTTTTCTGTTTTTCTGCCTTGTTGCGTGATGCCTTCTCAGATTCAAGATCCTCCTGGAGTTCTGCAATTTGAGCCTGCAACTCTCTTATCACTTTCAGTGCATTGTTTTTCTGAACTGCTTCTTCATCACCTCTGTTAAACAGAGGTACAACAGTTAATGATATTTTGTAGCTTCAGATCTATTCTCCTAACAGTCTAGCACTATTTAAATTATGTACATAAACCATATCTTAACTTTTCCACTAGAATAAGATAGCCCTTTTAAAACTTCATAGATAGAAAACCACTACTGTTATTCTCAAGACCCTGACAAGCACAGTGCCCCAGGTACTACAGATGCACTATCAGAATGATCAAACTTTCAGGTCTACATTCAAGTATTCCAATTTTGTAGATCACAACACTGTCCCAAAAATGGACCGCCTGTAGAATTTTCCCTTCCCGCAAAATTCTAGATCATTACTCAAAAAGTACAAAAGGTCTTTAGCTGATATCATAAGGTGTGACAGCAAGACTACCACACAAATCTTGATAAGGTCTGTCCTACCCAATCATTGAAAGTACTCCGTTAAGAAGGCTCATTAAGAATTACATGTTTTTCCCTTCTGAAGCTGAACTGTGCAAGACAAAAAAAAAGCTTCCAGAGCCCAAACACTACTATATCCTGGTGAATTTTTTTTTTTTGCAGCTTTGTAGAGCAAGAATGCTGATAAAACATTGAATTACATTTTTTGTCATGTCTACGCATAGCACAAGTGTCTAGGGATGCTCTAGTACAAACATGAACTGGCTTCTGCTTTAACATTCTCAGTTCTGATATGTTTGTAATCAACTGAAATTCTGTCTGGGAAAGCAGATTTCTATCACACTTCTGTAGTTGTAAGCACCATTGTGCTCTGACCTAGCAAGAGCAGCCTGGAGTTCTTCCTCTTTCTTGGCCAGCTGGATCTTCAGTTCTTCAATTTGGGCTTGCAGCTCAGCTATTTGGTCCTGTAGGTCTGTTGTTTCACCATCAAGTTTTCTTTTAGCTTTTTCTAATTCTTGACGGGTCTTCTCCTCCTTTTTTAAGCGCTCTAAGGAAGCAAAGAATTATATTTACATGCACTTTTTTTCCTGTCATCCTCAGAAGGTTCAGGGGCAGAGCCATGGGGTCGCAGGAAGGGTAAGAAGTTTAATTTATATTGTGTCAATTCTTTCTCCAATCTGCAGCTGCAAGGCTGACTGGGAAAGATGAAATAGCAAAGTAGAATTGTATGATTTAGATAGAAAATCAAGAAAATTCAATGACTGGAGAAAAAAGTTTGAAATAAAGGAACAGAAACATAACCTCATCTTGATAGAAAATAATGAGTGGGATCTAACAGAGCAGCTGTTTGAGCTGCTAGGCCAGATAATCACAGACATCAAGATTCAAAAATTGATATCAACTACAGACTGGAAAAAGTGATGGCTTGCATAGCTTTGGAAGGGCTAGGCTAGATTCCAAAAGGTCTACTGGAAAATAGTATAGCTTAAAGAAAACTTGGATAAACTGGTAGTATAACTTAAAAAAAACTTGGATAAACCGGTTTTGCAAGTATCTGTGCCACTAACTCACATCCCATTGATATTTAGCAAGACTTTGCAACCCTGATAGCTTCCAGTAATTTACTTGTGTAGCTGAGATACTCCTGCCCTAAGGTATTTCTTTGTGAAAATCACCCAGTTATCAGTGCCACAGCAACAAAGCACATTTAGTTGATCTGCCTGTTGTCTGATCAAGATAGTTACTGGCTGCATTGTTTACAGTTAGGTAATGACCAGGTATGTAAAATATTTTAAAGTCACAGCAAGGTTTTGCTTAGCATAGCATTAGCACAATTCTACATCCATTAGCCTAAACGTGAGTTAGACTTGTTCAATATTTTGTGAATCCTCAGTGCAGAGATTTCTCTCCCACCTTTCCTAAGCCTGCTACTGGATCAGGACATCATCTTCTACATGGAAAGGGAGCCATGTTCAAGAGTCATCTCTTAAAGCCACCCAGGGCTATTTGAGATTTTCCAGACCATCTAAAGTAACATTGTTTTTCTCTAAACAGTTCCTCATTCAAAAAAAATAGCACTTTTCCCTCTGTTTTCACATTATATTCCTGGTGAGTGACAGTTAGAACAGTGTCATAAGACCCAATCATGTAATTGAGAAAGTTCAAAGTAAATTCAGTTAGAGATTTTTTTTTTCCCCAAACATCAGTGCCTATCAGTACCAAGACCCTAACAGAGAGACCTTAATGGCTTCTTGAATCATCTCCAAAAGCAAATATCATTTTACTGTGCTTTACTAGCCAAGAAATTGCATGCCTTATATTTAAGCTTTAATTTCTACTTCTAAGGTCATGAGTCTTGGAACAGTACCATAACCAAACACATCTGTCAAGTATCTTCAGAAACACTAGTCTTGATTTAAGCACACAACTACTCAAGTATTATTTTCCAGTGAGTAAAGCTTATTTATGCCCATCTTAAGGTCTCTGAATACAGTTTTTAAAGAAAAGGTACACCAATTCACCTACTATCCCTATTAGTTCAATACTTTCCTATACACATAAGTTTAAACTTTGGTATTCTGCTATAAGCCCATCAGTTTTAAAATACGTAGCAAGACATGCCGTAACACAGTAAGTGAAAAATCTATTTCCAAATTAGGACACAAAGCAACTTTGCCTTATATTTTGCAACTTTGACTTGGCAGTTTATTTATGTTGCACAATAGCTATTCACAGCCATAAGTGATTTAAAAAAAACATAAAAATTAAGAAAGGTTACATATAGGGCTAGTTTAGCCTGTGACAACACAGGCAAAACAATTAAAAATAAATGGCCAAAGAAGTGGAAACATTTTAGACAAACAAAGCATTAAGAAAAGCAAAACTCAGATTTGCTTATTCAAAAAACATCTGAAGTCTAATGAAGGCCTACTAACATTCTTCCAGAAATATGTTTTTCTAACCTGTTATTATAGAAAAGTGTAGCAACTTCCCAAGAGACAGATGCTTTACCTTGTTACTAAGGGATGCATGTAACAACATGAATTTCTAGGAGTGTCTATAAATGAAATGGATTCTCAAAAATGAAAACCTAACAAGCTAAACATGAGAAAGATGGAGAAGCCAGATGCAACAAGTCTTGCAAGCAACATAAATTTCCGTCAAGATTTAGATAAAAATAACAGTTATTAAGGTATCTACATATAAGGTTACACTTAGACCGGACCAGATACTGCATACTTTTTAATAAGTGACCCATTTCTTTCTAGCATGATGTCCAAGCTGTTAATAAGCAAATGTAGCAAGAACAAACCTTCCAAATCAGTGATCATCATTTCCTGCTTGTTCTTGAGTTTGGCCAAGTTTTTGGCCTTTTCTTCTTCTTCAGCCAGCTGAGAAGTACATTCAGCAATTCGATCCTCCATCAGCTTCTTTTCCTAGTGAGGAGAAAGAAGAACAAATCACTTCTAAAACACAAATTTGAAGAGTCTTTAAGCAGCAGAAATAACTGAATATACAAAATCCATATAGAGGATTTCAAGATTTTATTTCAAGTGACTGACCTATCAACATGAAGGATCAATGGGAATAGTATAGAAACATGAACATTTGTTTTCCAAGAAAGTAAGACATGGAATTTAACACACAGGAGGCCTGGTTTTAGGACAGCATTTGCTGTACGCTTTTGGAAATCTGTTTGCAAACAACAGTAGCTATGATAAACACTGTTTACAGCTCTTAGATTTGGAAGACTCATGAAATTGGAAAGAATGCATGACAAATACCTCTCTTTTGAAGGTCAGTTCAAAACAATCTTTAAGTGTCTCAGCTTCAACCTGTTCAAACCTCACAAGTCTTCAGGCACAAACTTTATAGGTAATGTAACAGCAGTCTCAAATGTTTTGAGAACTATCACCTGGCAGTACTATTACTTATGTGCAGAATCTCCACCATGCATACTGGTCTCACCTTCAAAAATTTGGAATTTTGGTCCTCCAACAGTAGGATCTCTTCTTCCATCTTCTTGATCTTAGCTTCAGCTGTCACTTTTTCAAGCTGCAACTTCTGTCGAGCTCCCTCCTCCTCATCAAGCTGTTCCTCTAGGTCCTGGGAACAAAGGCAAATGCATCTGTGCATTTTCCAGGTTATCCATGTGTTAATTTTTTTTTTTAACTTGGTGACAAAGATGTATTATTTTGAAAAGCCACCTGCCCTAACTGACACTAAAAATGCATTTGTTTTGTTATTCATTTATAGTATCAATGATCTGGTAATGAAATTAAGGGCCATGTGATACACATGGAATTTTTTTTTTTAGGCTCTGTATTTCAGCTTTGGCTGAAATATGCTGTCTATGAAGCATACACTCACTTCAGAGTCTTTCACCTTCCTAATTCTGAACATAAAATAAAGGATTGTACTTAATGACAAATAAATCAGATCAGGCTTTATGTCAAAGACCTCCTAGCATACTGCATCTGAACAGGGCATCCAATGTAAAAGTATAAGTGTCTAGGAAGAGACACCACAGGAAGCAGATCTCCTGATTTCAAGTATGAATCTAGATCTCATTATTACAGCTGAAATGGTTCACATATTGCCACAAATAGCTAGATACGACTAGAAAAGCAGTAATGTATCATGCTTCTATTCAGTTATAATTTTAAATAAGATTCTCAGCCACATATTAATGGACACTTAAAGGCATCAAGAGGTGAGAGATGTGTGGTTTACTTCCCCTTCAAGTACCTTGAATATTTTGAAAGAGGTAAGTTCTCAGGTATTGCATTTTTCAAGGTCCCCATTATGCAAAAGGAAGCATCTAAATCATCTGATTTTCACAAAAAAACCCCGAGTAACTTGGAGTTGAAGTTATCTTAGTTTCATAAAAGTTAAAGAAGGAATATTCTTCATGATATTCACTGGATTTCAGTAAAAAAGGAACATTTCTCTTGTAAGTGACATTATCCCATCAGTCCTTGTTTCTATAAGAAAGCAAGTAAGCCCCATGCAGTCACTCCCGGATCCTCCCCACTATAAAGTGCTTGCTACCCTTAACTGTCTATCTGCATATGCTATAGCTACCAACAGGGCATTTTGACTTTTCTTTTTCTTTCCTCACCCTCATATGCCTGGAGACCACAATAAGCTAAACATACTGAACACAGGAAGACAAGTGAAAAAAATTCAAGTTTATTTTATTCCACACATGGTGTTAAGGTGCTAAACTCCTCCATGCTGTAGAGATGTTGAGGGATCTTCCCATCCTTAACTGTACTGTTTTTATGCTTTTCCATTTCCAGTTACCAAGAAGCATACCTGAATATGGCCCTGCATTTTCTTTTTCTCATTCTGCAATATTTGGTTTCTTTCTTCTTCCTCTTCAACCCTGGACTCCAAATCATGGAGAATTTCTTCCAACTCTTGTTTTTTGGCAGCCAAGCGAGCCCTCATCTCCTCAGCTTCTGCAAAGAGCTCTGTCTCAGCCTGTAGCTGCTCTGCAAGAATGTTCTTCTCTTCTAGAAGCTGCAAATATACACAAAAACATAGTAAAAAAGTAAAAATGACATTTCAAAGTCTTATGAGAGATTATACATGTAACAACTAAGAAGTTACTTAAAGGCCAAGTTCTGCTCCAGTCCTTGACACCCAAGTCAACACCCAAAACCAAAGACTTTTAGCAGAGGGCTTTATCAGCAGTCTAGAAGACAGCTTTTGCAGTAGGGCTACAGTAATATTCACTTACTTGTCACCCCAGTTTAAGAACAAATCCCACCACACCTACTCCACCTGCCCTGTTCTACCCAGCAGCAAAAAGATGAGGGAAGTGCCTGTTTCCTGGTCTGTTCCTCACACTCATCCCTGCACAGCGGCAGAGCAGTGCCATGGGTAGCTGGGCTGAAGCTGGTACTTGGAGTCACTGGAACAGAACTGGAACACATTACTTCTTGGTCTGTAAACTTGACAATAGAACAGAATAGTTCCAGTTGCAAGGGACCTACAACAATCATTTAGTCCAACTGCCTGACCACTTCAGGACTGACCAAAAGTTAAAGTATATTATTGAGGGCACTATCCAAATGCGTCTTAAAGACCGACAGGCTTGGGGCATCAACCACCTCTCTAGAAAACCTGTTGCAGTGTTTCAAACAGCCTCTGAGGTAAAGAAGTGTTTCCTAATATCTAGTCTGAACCTTCCCTGACGCAGCTTTGAACCACTGCCATGCATTCTGTCACAGGATCCCAAGATGAGAACAGCACCTTCCTCTCCATGTCCCCTCCTCAGAAAGCTGTAAAGAGCAATGAGATTGCCCCTCAGCGTTTTCTTCTCCAAACCAAGACAAACCCAGTGGCCTCAGACAGTCCTCACAGGCCATGCCTTCCAGCCCTTTCATCAACAGAAACTGATGCTTTGCCCTTCTAGATATCCATCCCAGTTCGATCATGTCTCAAAAT
>NW_009637402.1:7689-52561 GCF_000690535.1 Cariama cristata | reverse complement strand
TTTGTTAAACTAAGAGTGTAATCTCACATATGCACATGTGCGCTTGATTTTCGTAGTAATTCTGGCTTAATCTTTTTCAGTTTTCCTATTTTTTTCTGTACTTTTATCTATTTCCTGCTTTCCTGTACTTTGTTCTGTATGTTTTATCAACATTGGTGTGAAGAACAGGTCACGGAGGGCAGACAAGATAACAGAACAAAATAGCTGAGATGGGGTGCGGAGTCCAGCAAGACCAATATCCCCTTTCCCACCTTCCTTGAATCAGCTTAGGACAGAGACCCGTTCAAGTATATCGCTTAAAATGTCAGCACTGGTTAAGCATGGAAAACTTGAGGGAAAAAAAGATCCGCCGAGTTGTGCAGGCGTCGCATGTGTCCCAAAGCTGGTACTTGCGAAGCGCTGCCTTTTGTGAGAGCAGAACTCTCTTTTCTGACTTCCAGCCTGCAAGAGCTACCATTCACTTACAGCCTCAGTTTCAAATAATCCCTGTCTAAAAGGCTTTTTGGGGGCTCTGGATTTGGTCTCTAATAACTATTGCATCAGGTACCCTTGGCTGATGAATAGGAGGTGCTGGCTCTCCTGCTGGTCTCATCGTGCTCATAAGCTGGCGTGTGGCGACTGGGCTGCGTGGAGAGGTGTGCTGGCCAAGCAGAGTCTTATTCCAGAGGGCAAAGCCTGTCGTTTGGTTATAAGTTTTCTTTTTTCATTTCTCCTACCTGTCAGGAATGCTCAAAAAGACAAGATAAGAACTTGTTGAACTGTTCAGGAACCTCACTTGTGCTAGTAGTTTTGCCAAAACGTTGCCAAAGGACTACCTAAGTGAGCCTACGTGAGTACTTGAAAGAAAATAAAGGGCTCTCGCAGATTTTTTCGCAAAGTGTCTGAGATACTGAATTGATTTTTTTTTTGTCTTCTTTTTTTTTCCCCAGATGGCTGGAGGCTCAGCCACTTCAGTTTTGTTAGAGGCCTTTCTGAATCATAGCAAGGTTTAATACTTGGATGTAATAAGCTAGAGTGCTTTTTTTGTTGGTGTGTTTGTTTTTTTTTTAAGTAAAACCGGTAGAAAGTATGCTTTCTGGTTTTTGAATCTAAGTCTGTCTTTTCTGTTTCTTACCTTTTACAAGTTAAATTGACCTCAGTATCAAAGCAGAACACTGAAATACTAACTTCTGAAAATGTTAGTTCTTAAAAAGATTTTTTTTTTTTCCTGTCCTGAGCTATTTGCTGATCATGTCAGAATATGGCTTCAGTCTGAACCTGCATTTTCCTTTAACTACTCGCATGAAAATGTGAGATTATTCAAATGAAATGGTCTCTCCCCCCCCCACTTCAGGGAGGGTTTAATAGTTAAAACTGACATGCAAGTAAACTCTCTATGTAAAGACTGTTGCCAGATTTTGCCTGTTAGAGTTTAACTGGTGACATAAATAAATTTAGTTTTTGAAAAACTGTATTTATTTTCATGAAAAAAAAAAACATGTTAAAATTATAGGATTTGTTATACTAATAGCCAATAAGTTTGTTAACTGTGGGCTTACTAGATTTTCTTTAACTTCCTCGGATATAGACTCTGATTGTATTTTAATATCTTGGGCTATTTTTCTTCTGCGTTTCACGTGGAGCCAAGGAAAGCCAGCCTGACATTCTCACGGTGTCAAGAGCTGCACATTGTTCGGGGTTAGCTTCAGACCAATGTGTGGCAAAATTTCATGTTCTAAAAAAAATTCCCCAAATGACTCTTAGTTTTGCTCATAGCCATAGATATAGGTAGCTAAGATATGGTGGCTGAAGGGGAGAGGAGGAGTAATTATTTAGTAGCCAACTACCAAGCAGTGAAAAAAACCAAAAACAAACCAAAAAAAACCCCAAACAAAAACCCTCCCAAACTATAAAACTAAAAGGCCATTTCAGACCACTTACCTTGCGTCATCTGAGAGTCCAAAGTGATTTAGTCCTTACCAATGCATTAAAAAAAGAGCAGAGAGGATCAAGTTCTGACACAGGAAAGTTAATTATTAATATATTTCAAAAAATGATGATAAATTATTAATAAGAAAATCACGGTCATCGATACTCATGTCAATACCGGAATGAACGGAAACTCATGTCCTTGAAGCATTTTTCTTATAAGAAATTGTCTTGCAAAATAAAACCAATAGGATTTAAAGTTTGCTCTCAAGTTTTACGGAGGGTCAAACACTTTTTTTAAATTTACTGTGGGAATTTAGTAGGTACTGAAATAGTAAGGCTCCTGAACCCCCATTTAATGAGAGGGTCATCTTACTCTGTTCAAACCGCTGTCTTGCTGCCTTGCGCCTGGCGCATCGTGCCGGCAACGTCACCGTTGCAATTTGAAGAAATTAATTTTGACACCTTGGCAAATGGTGTGAGGGGAAACCATTGCTGCTTCCTCCTGAGCCTTACACCTGGTGTTGGCGGGGAGGTCTGGGTAAGAAGCTGTTATTTTACACGCAGCTGAGAAAGTTGCCAGAAATGTGGTGTTTTGGGATTCACCGAGGACATTTTTTTGAGGGCAGCCTTCCACTGTCACTGAATAGTGTCTTTACATGGCTCTTTTGATCTTAACATTTTGAATCTGTTTGGGGAAGAAAGAAAGAAATCCATCAATTAAAATAGAGAAAAATAAGGAAGGGAATAAGGAAGGCAGTGAGGCAGGGTCAGGCCTGCTTGCCTTGTCAGGTGCCTTTGGTACTGTAGAAGTAAATGCTGTAGGGCTGCTGAGACATACATTAACTAAATTGCAATGATTGCTGGTGCAGTAACCACTAAGCAAATGGTTCTGTGGATTCTGGACCTGTGTCTGTTCCCATATGCAAAAACACAAGGAGATAATTCCCTAAGTACCTTAAACTGGAGCCACTTAGTTATTAGAAAAGCTGAGGATCAGCTTAGTGGAGTTATTCCACTGCAAGAGGCCAACTAGGTCTTTCTTGTGTTTAATAAATGATGATTAAAGCTGATAAACCATTAGCAAATTTGAATGGCAGCAGATTATCCCCCTTTTACCCTCTCATTTTACCCCTTTTACCCTCTCGCTGGAGCATGGTCACTCTCCAGTTTTCCAAAACACTGTGCACATAGAGTCCAGGTCTCTGCTATCGAGAGGATGCTGCAGTTCAGGAGAAGCAAAGCTACCCCTCGCATATCATATCCTGGAGGAAAATATTTAAAACCTTGCTCCGCAGAAGTCCATGTTAAAACAGTCCAGACGCTTGCAGGGCAGTATGGCCTGTGCTTCTGCCCGTCTGCTGTGGGACCGTGTAGGAGATGGGTGAAGGGGAGTTTGCATCCAAGAGCAGGGCTTCTGCCAGCCGAGCCAGCTTTAACCTCTCCTGGTAATGTATTAATAAGCACAATTAATTTTGTGGACCACGTAGGCTTCACAGCTTTGCTCCAGTAAAATTACGGCAGTTTTGCCCAGTCACACCTCTGCTCAGGTTTGGTCCCCACCTACACATCTCGGCCTAGCTAGTCCAAGCACAGGGGGAGTTTAGTCCAATAAATTGCTAAAGGCTTACTCTGAGCCTCCTGAACTGAGGGTAAAGAAACATTTTCTGCTAGTTTGGAGCAAGAAACTCTTTATTTGAATAATATTATCTGTGTATTTTTTAAATGCCTGAAATGACATTTTTCGTGTGTTGTTCACCGCATTATTTCTTCCTTGAGATTTCAATGAGTCTTTTGTCATCTTACCTCCTGCAAAGGAGCCAGAGTTCACAGGGCTGACAAAAGACGAGCTGGAACCGTCGTCTGCGCCTGCTTAAGAGAAGAGGTAGTCTTATCCCTGAAATTTTAGCTAACCTATGTTACATTCTTCTTTAGTTGAACATAAAAAGACATTTCTGCATCACAATAATTAGCCAGAATGTGACATGATCACTGCTGATTTGTTCACCAAATGGTACAATCAGATCTTTGACCAGAATAAAAATAAATTCAATAAAACAGAAGTGAGGTAGCTTCAAAGGGTTTTTTTTGCCTTTTTTTGGCATACAAATATATATAAATATATATACATAAAAATACAGGTATGTGTTTTATAGCACTGTTTATAGTTGAGGCTGTGCTACAAAGTAGCCGTGATAAACTTCTAGTTGTAACATGGTCTCTGTTGCTTACTTCAACATTCAGAATGCTAGAAATGAGAAAGTTCATTCTTTCACGCACCAGAGTTACTCACACGAGGCTGGATTGGACCTTACAAGACCTTCCAAGGTTGTCACATGATATATCAATACTTTTAATGTGGATGGGGTTGGGATTGGCAAGGCAAGCTGTAGCAAAACATGGGGCTCGAACCTTTTGGAAGTGCAGCGTGGCTGGACTTTGCAGAGATTTGCTGTCTCATCAAAATGGACTTGGAGAAAAAAATGTGCCTGGCAGCATTTTTAAAGTCAGAAGAGCTTTGGTGTCAGGCTGAATTGAAAATTAGATTCATGCAGCTGAATTAGAATCCATGCAAAGAAGATGTCTCTCTTCCAAAAGGAGGGATTGACTGTATGATTGTAGTTGGCTTTAGCACCCCTGAACACACCCTTCTTCTTGCCTGGCAGCTGTATAGCTTACAGCATAGCTGGGTGAGCTGATATTTACTACGTTAAAGTCACCCACCTTGGGAAAACAAACGGTATTACTGTTGGATGGCGTGCCTGGCATGTGGTTGCCCTGCCAGGAATCGTCGGGGAGAGATGTGGGCACAGGGTAGATGCAGAATCCTAATGGGATGCTTTCTTTCCTTGCTGGATTACTTTGAATAGGAACAAATGAATCAGTTGTGCAGACAGTTATGTTCTCATCAGTAATGTTCAGAGTAAACAGATGTGAAGTTTGCAGACCTACGCAGCACTGAGCCCCTGTCACTGTGTATTGTGAGTATGCAGGCGGAGACTGGCGCGGTACAAATTTGCATAGCTCCACTGGCAGGAAAAAGAGCAAACCAAAAGATATGGTGATCTCTGTGTGCTCCTGTTTGTCTGGGAGCATCTGGAATAGTTCACTTATTAGGTGAAGAATTGCTACTAAAAGAGCATGAGCTTTTTTTTTTTTTTTTCCCCCAACCCCTAGCTCTGGGTTGAACTTAAAAGGAGTTGTAAATGCTAACATGATCTTTGGCCACAATGTGTTCTTAACTCCACCCTCAATTACAGCAGGACGTGATGGAATATAGCAGAAAAAGTCTACCATAAGTATTAATTATAACAATTCTTATTATAAGAAAGATTTTTTTTTTTTTACAGTGAGAACAATCAATCACTGGAATAACCTCCCCGGCGATGTGGTGGAGTCCCCATCGCTGGAGGTTTTCAAGATGTGACTGGACAGGGTGCTAGATAGTCTCATCCAGGCTCCTTTTCCCATGAAAGGTTGGACCGGATGATCTTTCGAGGTCCTTCCAACCTGGGCCGTTCTATGATTCTATTGTCAGTGCTTTTGTATTTCCTTAGCATTGCTCAGCTTAGGGTCTCAGCTCACTTTTAAAGACTTAGGTCTCAGAAGAGCCTGAAGGCAGTCGTGCCTTATCTCCATGTTACAGATTTCTGTTGACCAAAGTCAGAATGGGATTCAGTGGAGGACGCAGGATCTAACTCAGGGTGTGTGTATGAAAACCTCTCGTGATGAGAATAGATCCTGCTATTGGTTTGAGCCTGCCCCAGATGAGCTGCTTGAAGATCCTTGCAAATTATTGCACTCTCTGTCACTGATGGTTTGAACTGACCTCACTTCTTACATGGCTGTCATGAGGTTAGACTAGATCTTCTGTGTAGACAAAACCCTGCTTACCGGTAAATCAGAACAGCATTGATAGGGAGTAGAAAAAGAATAAAGTGTCAGTCTAAAAAATGGCATTTTCCCTGTACAACTAGCAAATATTTTATTAAAAACTTGAATGTTTAATGCTAAGCTTACTGTGTTGTCTTTTATATTCACAGGTATATTTTGAAAACGATCATTCTGGGCCAGACGCTCTCCTTGTTTATCTGTGGGACTGCTGTTACAAGCCAGTACCTAGCAGAGCAATACCAAGTGAATACTCCCATGTTTCAAAGTTTTATCAACTATTCTTTGCTGCTTCTAGTTTATACAACAATGCTGGCATTTAGGACTGGTATGTGAAATATGGGATGGGAGATTCTGGTTCATCTTTTTTTTTTTTTTCCTCTTCTACATTTTTCTTTCAGATTTTGAAACTAAAGAACTCAATTCTTGTCCTAGTTTTTTATGTTCCTACTGAAATTCCTGCTTTATAATAACATATGGAAATTAATTTCACAGGTTATATGTGCTTTTAATTTGATTTAATTTTATATCTATTTAAAATTGTGTGCTCTTTGGTTTCGAGTCCTGTGTTATATTGGGGAAAATAGGCTTTGTTGTAACAAGCTTCTTTGACAGAAGCTATTTAATATTCCTCCTATTCTTACTAATTTACTCTTTAAACAACTCTAGCCTTGTGGGTTTTTTCCTCACATGGAAGAATTTCTGGGCTTTTCACCATTTGCATTGTCTCCTCCCAGGCTGCATTTTGTTGTTATTGTGTCTTTCTTGAGCAGAGGCAACCAAAACTGAACATCTCAGTATTATTTATACTTCTAAAAAGCAAGATTCCTGTGCAACATTTGATTGGAAAGAAACACATATTGATTACTGCTTTCTTCTAAACAGGCAGTGACAGTCTTTGGCAAATTTTGAAACAGAGGTGGTGGAAGTATATTTTTTTGGGACTGGCTGACGTTGAAGCCAATTACATGATTGTGAAAGCCTACCAATACACGACCCTCACAAGTGTGCAGGTAAGGACCGATGTCTCTTTTTGAACTGTTGCTTTTATTACAGTTTTGGACCAGTTTCTGAAATGAGATTCATAGGACAGACATGGAAACTCTGTAAGCCTGAAAACTTTCCAATATCTATTTTCTCTCTGCAGTACAGGGAAGAGCATCCTGCATCATGAATAACATTTCCAGGAAACAGAGAAAATTGGCTGGTACTGCTCAGTACCAGCTCTTGAGTTGAACTCCAATTATTTGGATAGAAAGCACTTCTAAGAGTTTGCTGACAGCCACTCAGGTTTTTCTCCTGACACAAACTAAAGATTTATGACCAGGTAACAGTCACTCAGCCCAGGTTCTTGCTGATGAGAGCGAGGCAGATCTCTTGCCCAGTCCTAGAAGCTGTGGGAGATGTTGTGAGATGTAACCCCACTCATGAGGACATACTGATAGTTGCCCGGTGTTGCTGACCATGCAGTGAGGGACCAGCCCAATGGCTTTTCACAGAATCACAAAATCGATTTGGTTGGAAGAGACCTCTGGGATCATCAAGTCCAACCTTTGCCCTCACACCCCCATGTCAACCAGACCATGGCACTAAGTGCCACCTCCAGTCTTTTCTTAAACCCCTCCAGGGGTGGGGACTCCACCACCTCCCTGGGCAGCCCATCCCAATGCCTAACGACCCTTTCTGTGAAGAAATGCCTCCTCATTTCTAGCCTGAACTTCCCCTGGCGTGGTTTGAGACTTTTGGGTGTGGCACTTAAGGCCCCTCTCTGGAAGAGATGGAAGGTCAGCATGCCAGGCCCCTGAAGTGACAATAGACGTCCCCTACAATGCCAGTGCTGCCCTAGGATAAACTTTGTGTTCTGAAATAGCTCTACAAGCAGGAGGGCTAAGGCTGGCATTTCTTTGTCACCCTACACAGACATAAGCTGCTGGAAGAGTTAGTGCCTTCCTCCTGCCTCCAACTGCATGCTCCTGAGCTTGCGTGGCCAAAATCCCTGGAGCAAACTGGCTTGGGGCACTGAGTAAAGTTAGAGTAAACCCTGCCTTTTGCTGAACTATTGGCGAGCTGTGTCAGGCCCAGGTTAGCTCACTCTGTGGTTCCACAGCTGCTGCTGGAACAAGGGAGGGGACGGTGCAGAAGCAAGGAGGGACTGTGGCCAGGGCCTTGCCAGCCTCTGCCTGCTCTTACTGACAGTGTATCTGTGGCTGGGGTCATGGTCTCACTTGAATTAAAAAAATGACATACCATACAGAACTGGCTGTTCGTTGGAAAGGAGTGTTTAGGTGTCAGTGTTTTACAGAGTCAAAGTAACAAGGGTCAATATTTAAAAGAATTACCTGTAAAGCAATAAACTCCTGTGGTCTGGGCTCCCTTTAGAGAACGGCAGTAATTTTTCTTTGCACTGCTAAAGACCAGTAACATGTGCCTGTTGGATTGTTATTGTCACATTTCCACTTCATGCTTAACATATTATGACTCATTAGGCCTTTAATTTCCTTACAAATAATGCCTAAGAAATCAGAGCTTTAAGAGTGACACATTTCGGTCTCAAGATCAAGTTAAGCTGCTAATTGGGACACTGTTTGATCATATACTTTACAGCTGAAAAAGCCAGGACTTTGATCTGAGTTCTCAGAAGTAGTAAAGCTATTCCCATGGTTTCTTTCACAGAAATGGAGAAAGAATAGAGTAGGTTATCCTGTCCAGTTGCCAAACTCAAGCATTTGCTGAACCTTTTTCCCATGTGGTAACCTGCAGACTGATGCTGCTTTATGTCAGTTCAGTAGTCACAAATTTGTTGTAACTGCCTGTTACTGTAAGGTTTCTTGCACATTTCTCTGAAGTCACCAGTTTCTCACCGCTGTCAGAAATGAGGTACAGGACAATAAAAAAGCCTGTGATTTACTCTAGTGCAAGGTATTTGTTATCTGTCAGTAGCAAGCGGTTCTGCAGCTACATCAGAACCTGTGATTCAGAGCACCCAGCCTGAGGGCCTGTCAGCAGTGCTGGTTGTGAGCGGATGCCCAGGGAGCATAAAAGCAACGCTGGACTATACAGCATCTTCCCAAATACAGGGTAATCACTGTTAAAATTCTGGCTGGCTGAAGCTTCAGCTCAGCCCTATGAAACTTGCCTTCAAAGACGAATTTTCTCAGCTCAGCAAGGAACTTCCATGTATTTTCTCACATGTGCGCACAAGAGCAGAACTGATTTTCCTTTAGTTATCAAATACCAGCATTGCACGGAAGGGGCTGGGAGATCTTCAGGGAGATAACATTGGGATGGCAGCTTACATTTCTCTGTAAATAAATAAAAAGCCTTTGGTCCACAACTGAACTCTTTCTGTTGGGCTGTGGCTGAGGCAGTGCCAGGAGACTTCTTGCTGCTGGTGTCCTCCTGTCTTGCAGCAGGACTTGACTGGGCTGCTGTTTAACTGCATTTTTCGTAGCTAAAAACAAGCAGCGTAGCTGTGTTTCCTGTTGTTAACGTGTTATTGGGCACATTCAGCATTTGCTCTGCAGATAATTCGAGTGGAGGTGTTTTATAAGCAGCTGTTGACAGAATATTGGCTGATAGAAGGGTGTTAACCTCAAGCAGGATGAGTCCCTGGGGCTCAGCTGGAGGCTGCCCTGAGGGAGCCTTGCAAGGAAGCGAGCAGGATGAGCTGTTGAGCTTTCTTGCTGACAAAGCTGTCTGGAGCTGGCAACTATAAGCAAACCAATGACCTCCAACAGTCTGTGATAATTTATTAACCATGTATTAAAACATCTTTTAATAATTTACTCGCCCTACCTTTAAAACCTGCTATAAACAGTGTGACCAAAGCCTGGCTTGAATCAAAACATTTGGTAAATCAAATCACCAGGTAATCTGTTTTTTTTCCCTTGTAAAAATACAGGCTAGAATTGAATAAGATGAGAGTTTGTGGAGGCTCTACTGACAATAGTAATCAGTACCGCAGTACTGCTGCAAATGTCCTAAAACCTGAATAAATAAACTTTATTCTTTTAAATGGTTCCATTGACACAGTTCGTGGCGATATTACATCTGCTTTGCACCTCTTTGATCTTGATCCTATACAAAAGAGAGCATTTTCCACCAAAGAGCTCTGTAATGTAGTAGATGAAGGGAAGGCAAGATCCAGTAGCTGGAAATCGGATTTCTTCTGTCTATAATTGAGGGTAATTGTCCCCAGAGCGTGATCTTCATCATTTGGTGCCTGTGTGTCCTGACTGCAAGTTCTCTAACCAGGATGCTGTAGCTCTACAGTGTGGTATTGGTCTGAATGCAATTCCCCATCCGATGTTACTGAAACAGCTTCTGGCTCATTATGAACTACTCCCTTATATCTTAAGAATTTTTTTAAAAGGATTTTTCTTCCACTCTTTCTGTTTGGGTTGAAAAACTGCTTGGAGGTTGGAAAGCTACGTGGTAACATCTCAACTAATGATGAAGTGAACACTTACTTAGTAGAAGAGATGTCTGCTACCAGGGGGGTAAAAATTTTGCTTTCTAATGTTTGTAATATTTCTTGTTGTTTGATACTAGTCAGTCATATTTGGAGGAAATGTCAGAAGTTTTTTCTTGAGTCTAGACTCAAGGTAAGATAGAGAAAAAGACCTGTGACTAGATAGAAACTCACAGCATGATATTTTTCCGTAGAACAAAGTTACATTGAAATATGTGGCATCACATATTAGAACTTGTGTGACTGTAATGTCTCAATACAGGCTAGGCAAGTGCTTTTGCACTTCACAAACGGACTTTACAAACTGGACAAGCTGGAGGCAATCCAAAGAGCAATGATGACAAATAGATGGAAGGATTAGAGGCACTGTTAGGATTTAATCTGCAATAACTCCCCTTAACGTTATGCTTGTAAGACTTTAATTATGAACAAGTAAAACCAGGCATCTCAGGAAAGTTGTACGAGTTTGGTTAAAACCCTGGGGGACAATGAACTAACAGAAGCCAGCACAGAAGACAACTGCAGTGGTGCACTTAGGCAGGCAGAGGTTGGCAATGAACGTTAAGGACTAAGGGCTCTTGTGATTGTAATGATTATGCCCCAGTCCTGTTGACCTGGACTTAATAATTTGTAGGGACTTCAGGAGGCCAAGTTTTAAGGGCTGACATTTGAGAGTAATTTATGAGCAGTCTTTGGAAGGCTACTATGTGTTCGACTGTAGACTGTTCCCTTATATAGTTTCATAGAATCACAGAATGGTTTAGGTTGGAAGGGACCTTAAAGCCCATCCAGTTCGAACCCCCCTGCCATGGGCAGGGACACCTTCCACCAGACCAGGTTGCTCAAAGCCCCATCCAACCTGGTCTTGTACACTTCCAGGGATGGGGCAGCCACAGCTTCTCTGGGCAACCTCTGCCACTGCCTCATCAGGAAGAATTTCATCCTAATCTCTCATCTAAATCTTCCCTCTTCCAGCTTAAAGCCAGTTTCATTGCACTCTACTGAGGCAGGTCAGAAAACAAATCTTTTTTTTTTTTTTCCCTCCAGACAAATTCAGAAACAAAGTCTATTTTGTTGAATTAAATATTAAATGAGTTATGCTTAGCTCAATGTTCTTGGTATTATTTGATTATTCTAGAACATTACGCCCATCTTATGCTGCAGCAAATTTTTCTGTATTAAAGTACCCAGCTAACTCTCAATATTTTCTGTAATAAAAAGAACGGGTAGAAGATGGGTTGGTCTAACAGCAAGGCAAAGATAGACAGGATTTTAGGAACATACGGAGCGGGGATAATAAAGAAAGGAAAGGGAAGTCAGTGTCACTGCTTGTCATGGAGTGCTGACATCCTTGAACCGTAACTGTTCAGTCTGCTCAGGACAATGTCTGCAAACGCATCTGAAGTGCTTTGAAGCTCCGTCTGCCTTGTGTGTCTCTGCTGCTGGGGCATGGGTGAGTTAGAGTGGGTTAACTGCTTCTGACTAACCGGTCAGCTCTAACAGAGTAATGAAAACACATTGGTGGCTTGTACGTGCTTTTGTGGGAAGCTGGAAGATTGGGAAGGTGACTTTAGGAAAACTGTTCTTCCCTTCCTGTCTTCCTTCTACCAGTTTTGCACATGACTTCCAGCATATGTATGAATTTTATTTTTTTTTTGGTAGGATCCAGTTGGGGGAGGAAAAAAAAAAATCAAAACCAAAACTGCAAGGTCAGATTCTTGTCCTAGTCCCTTCAATGTAAAATCAGATTACTTGTATCCTTCAGTAGTTCCAGATTTTTACTTTATGTGCATAGAGCCCTAAATTCTAATTACAGATTTGAGGAGGAGTGAAAAGGAAATGTCGAAGAACCGTCTCCTTGTATTGGTGTCATGGGCAGCAATGCGGTTTCAGAGCAACATCCTAGCATTCATTTGTGAAGCTGCAAAGATTGATTTAATCTGTCATTAGAAGCATTTCTAGATCAGTGCCTTCCTACCAGGAAAGAGGGGACCCCGGCCCCAGCTCCTCCTTCACTTGCAAAATGCTTTTAATGGTAAAAAGTGGGTCTGACCCCTCTTTTAAACAAATCTTTTAAACAGTGGGGTTCCTTTGCAGCTTTTGTTAACATCTGATAGCGATGGAAAGTAAGATCCTGTACGTTTGCTTTTAGGATAGTGCAATCCAGATTTGGGGTAGGTTTCTAATTCAAACCTTTTCTCTGTACACACAGCTGCTGGACTGCTTTGGGATTCCTGTGCTGATGGCTTTGTCATGGTTCATTCTCCGTGCAAGATACAGGCTGATCCATTTTCTTGCTGTTGCCGTCTGTTTGCTGGGTGTAGGAACAATGGTGGGTGCAGACATTTTGGCAGGGAGGCAGGACAGCGAAGGTAAGGAGTCCTTTATCGTGGGGGGGAACAGCGGCGAGACGGTTCCCATGGTGGGCTAACTTGTAAAGGAGAGAGACGCACAAATGCAGGGGGAGCGGATATAGTTTTATTTTAAAAGAGTAAAGGAGAAGACACACTGCTATTTGTATTTTTTGTCCAAGAAGATAGTGGCTGAGGAGAAACTGATTTGGTAGGGAGCTGTGGAATTTCTTTGCTTGTAGGTTTGGATTATTTCATCCACCTTAAAAGAGAAACACTTGTGTTAAGCTTAAATTCTGCTGCTGTTCATCAGACCTGATGAAAGGCCTCATTCTTGAAAGCTTTTTCACTTTTACTAATTGTGTGAGATGATCTTATCTTGCTTACACGGTATCAGCCTGCTGGCAGCCAGACTTCTCCGATTTGCGGTTTTCTATGAGCGTAAATAGCAAATAAAAAGTTCCTCAACAGCACTTGACTTCTCTGAGTTACCTTTGGCAGACCCAACAGAAATGGTCCACGTATCCCCAAGGCCCACAGGTCACAGCCTGGAAAGCAGGGGCTTACTCTGGGAGAGCCAAGAGGAGATGTGGGCAGGATGCTGGGATTCTGAGGACCTCCGAGAAGGAGACTGGACTCTGGGGACCAGGATCCAGCTGGGTGTAGATAAGGGCAGGTCTTGTCTTGTCTATGACAGCTGCTTACATCAACCCATATCATAGCGATCTTATTTTGAATAAGAATTTTGAATTTTCAGAGCCAGAGGGTACGAGGCAAGGTAAATTTAAGGGCATTGCCTTCATCAGGCAGCATAGAGATAAGCCTCTTTGGTGTTATTTTGGAGCCTTACTGTAGGTAAGACATCAAGACAAACTGAGTTTTAGCTTTAATGCTATGTGGTACAAGTATCTTAGTCCTGAGGGAGAAAAATCTTCTTTCCCTGAGACTTTAAGACACTTGTGTTTTATTTGCTGACCTGGGCATCCTAACTACTGCTTACCCTCATATTTCAGACATATTTTCTTAGTGATTGCCAACTGGCTCAGGGAAGGACATTTTAAATCAATTCAGGGTTTTAAACAACGGCAATCTTCTAGCTATTTAGCTGATGCAGAACGGTATTTACTTGATGAGTGATTGTATCACAGGGAGTCCCATTCGCACAGTATAAATAAATTGCAGCAGGACGCATGATACCACCCATCTGCAGTGCCCACTTAAAACCTGTCATAAACCTGAAGCTGAGTCCAGGTCCCGCTGAAATCAATAGACTTGAATCAGACCTTACTGCAAAAGCAGGGGCAATATTGAGAAAGGTGGAGAGCATCCCTAACTGGGAATTTTCTCAACTCCCTACAGTGCCTAAGGTCAGCAGAAGTAGAATTGGTCCAGACTATGCAGCAGCAGCTTAGTCAGGATGAGACTTCAAAGCTGGGTTTAGCTTATTCCAGACTGCGCAGGGTGAGGTCAGCGGGTAGCAGAGTCCATGCGCGGACACCAGGCCACTCATCTGCTCACACAGATGTTTCCTCTCCCTTACCCTGGAAGGCACTAGGAAGATAAGAGATGTTAGAGATAAATTTGTTTGTCTTTTTAAGGAAAGTTAAAAAGTGTTTGCAGCATTGCCCTTATTGTGGATTAATATTTCTGTACAGGTAGTGACGTGGTGATTGGAGATGTCTTAGTGCTTCTTGGTGCTTCTTTGTATGCCATTTCTAATGTGAGTGAGGAATACATTGTGAAAAATCTGAGCAGAGTGGAGTTTCTAGGAATGGTGGGCTTGTTTGGGACTGTTATCAGCGGTCTACAGCTGTAAGGATCTAATATTTATTTTAAAACTAATTAAGAATATTCTACAGATGATTGCTTGTCTACTGTGAAATGATGATGTTGTTATTAAGTTAATTCTTTACGTCTGCATTTGGCCTATATGGGAGTCCCTCCACTTTAATTTTATTTTTGTTGCTGATCAGCATCCGTTTTAGTATCCTTTTTATTTGCACTACTCTTATTACAGCAATTCTAAAGCTGAAATGCTGCGATTGAGCACATACGATACTTGGCTGTATTTTTGATTTTGTTGATCTTCATGAGGATGCTCAGTACGCTGAGGACTGTTCACAGGAATGTATTTCTTGTAATGGATTTCATGTAATGGATTTTCTCTGTGGGAAATTTTAGGAGATAATCGTTAGCAGGAGGTCTTCCATATTAAACTTCAGTTTAAAATGAAGCCATGTATACTCTTACAAAAAACCACATTAGAGTAACAGACCACATGTACTTAAATCTGTCTAATGAATTTTCTGTTCCTCATTTCTCATCATTATAGTTAATAATTGCCTCGGTATATAAAATAAAACTGAATCTCTGAAGGATGAAAAAGCCTGGGAAGAAGGCATAAGAATTAAATAAAAGTGCTCTTGACTTTCAGGCACTTTGATTTTCAAGTCTTTTTTCATGCTTGTTAGATGTTGGAGTTAGTGTCATTCAATAAAATTTTGAACAAAAAATTAAGGGATTATAAATCAAAATGTTTCTTACATATTTTGGTAATTAAATTCTCTATTTGATTATGATTTTTTTTTTCTTTTTTACTGTATTATATCTTTTCTCTAACTCTAGAGCCATCGTGGAACATAGAGAGATAATGAAAATTCAGTGGAACTGGAAAGTTGGTATGTGCATGACAAAATGATGTGCATTTTTACAAAACACTGGAAAATGATAATCATTTAGACTTCGAATGCTGGAGTTTTCATTTTCTTTCTCTGGATATTAAGCGGCATTCATATTATGTTGTCACAGATTTATTTTCTGCAAGCTTTGCAGCTCATCAGAGAGATAACATTTGCAGGACTGAACATTAAAAACTTTGAGCTCAGTTTTGCATTTTACAGATAACATTAAGTAATTTTTCAAAATAAATTGAAATAAGTAAAAATTAAACCTGTCTAATTACAGACGTGTTTGGTGTTGGAGCATCACAAGAACATTTTTCTGTTCTCCTTCCTAAATGAAATACTGGAAAAATGGATTTTGTGACACATTCTGACCTCAACAGAACTGTACGTTATTAAGAAATGTGGCTCTAAATTTCTTCAGTCAGCTCTTGCGTTAACTAGGAAAGAATGAGAACTTTCTTGCATAGATACAGTAATTTTTGCAATAGAGGGTAATCTTGGAAAAGAAGTATTTCTTCCATGTTTTTCTTAAATTTACATTCTCATATCTTTTAGGAGACCTTATCTGAAAAGATAAAAATGCATAGTTTAAAGCGTCTGAGGAATATCAATGCTCTTTAAAATTATTATTCCCTGCCTGAGGAGTAAATTGTCATCTTGTTTTGCAGCATTACTGTTCACAGTCTTTGCACTGTGTATGTTTGGGCTGTATAGCTTCATGCCAGTCGTGATTAAAGTTACCAGTGCAACCTCCGTCAACCTGGGTATTCTGACTGCGGATCTCTACAGTCTGTTCTTTGGGCTTTTCCTCTTTTTCTATAAGGTAAGTACCTTCATTCTTTCGCTATAATTTCAGTTAGGTTTTTACATCAAAATTATAAATAAAGCATAACGTTCTTTAAAGCCCCTGAACAGTCATTTGCAGTTGTACATTTCTGCAGCTTGTATCATTCATCCTTGGCAGATGTCAATCAGGAGGAGTCATACGTAGGTAATTACATAGCATTGCACCATTAGGCAGATGGTGATTTTCAGACATTTTCGCAGTTGATGGAATATGTTAGAGTTCATGTTAAGAGATAGTAAATAATTTCCCAATGTCTTGAAATGGTAGCGTTCTTACCGTAAGCCCTGTATGTTACATTTGGTTCATCCCTACAGGTGTCCAAAGAGGGGGTTTGAATCTCCCTGTCCTGAAAGGCATTTGGTGTCTCAGAGAGGAGCAGTTTGACTTGATTTCCAGAAATTAATATTTTCTTCTAGAAATTCAGTCTGTTCATTACCAACATCTTGGGATAAGAATCAAGCTCTCTCAGTGCTACTGCTAAGGAGGGACTAAAGGAACTGAAAAAAATGCAGATAACTATATTATTCTGTACACTCTCCAAAAGGCAGTTCCTTTTATTGTGCTTTAAAATATTTTTGATAGTGTCTATTCAAGCTAAATGACAGTGCTAAAAAGATTTCATTCCACCCTACGCTTTTCATCCAGAATCATTTGTGGGAACCTAGCTCGTTACAGCAATTGGGGTAATCGAGTCAGTCGCTCGGTGACTGGAAAGGCTCAGTGAGAAGCTTGTGAACTGTGCTTAAGAACTTAATTTGTGTTATTCCATGTGGTTGCTTTCTCTTCAGCATTATGGAAAGCCAGAAGCTTTTAGGTCAGACTTGTTTGTGAAAATGAAGGCCAATTTATTTTACAGCGCAGAGGTCTGGTAATGGTAGGGTTCAACAGCACCTAGATTTTCCTTTCCAAGAGTCTCTTAGCTCAGCTTTCCTCCCTGTTTCGGGTTCCAAAATTCACTCCAAGCTACAAAGCATCCATTAAAAATGAATGTAGCAAGTGAACCGTACTTACATTCTAACAATTAAAAAAATCCTTTATAAGTCCCTTCCAAACATGTCTTTTGGCACCCAGATAGCTTAACTCAAGAAGTGATTATAAATTTATATTCATAATAGTAAAGAGGAAGAAGTAAGCAATAGCTTTGGAAGGGATATAAACTTTTATTCTTCAGGATTCTTAGCGTGTTTTGAGGAGGAGTGTTTCTGGGAGAGGATCATCTCATAATTACTAACTGCGGGATATCCTGGTAGCAAAAAGGAAAAATTAATTGAAAAATTGGGTTGTATTATGAGAGATTTTCAGATGTTTATTAAAATAGGAACTTGCATCTGTGGTTAGAAACAATGAAGTAGCAAAAAGGGGAGCAATAATAATGCCACATCTTTAGTAATCAGAGGATCTGAGGTAGCTTAGGAAGCAAGAACTGAGAGTGAGCCTGATTTTAACATGGCTTTTGACACAACACTTAGCAGTAGGAAATCTTATTGCCAAGTTACCCATATAGTTTCTTTACCTATGGGGTAAAGAAACCAGGCATGACATTTCCTGGATTAAAAAGCACCCTGGATGCAGGAACCTACAAACAAAAATACAAGGAATCGCTCTGTGTTCCCCATTAGCAGATGATATTTCACAGCAAGCCCCTGAAGGCTTGGCTGGGCTGGGGAGCGGAGCGAGCCACGCAGAGCTCCGAATTGCTCTGATCTGAGCCTGCTCTGAAACAGAAGCAGCACCAACACACGGCGGCTACAGCAGAGACCAGGCCCAGGAATTGATGAGGTTTTGACTTTTGCACAGGGTTTTGCTAATGCAGTCAACTTTTCAGCCCCAGCCACATCTGTTGAAGGTGAAATGTGAATTTTGCATGCCTTTTTTGATGAGCTCTTTTTTTTTTTCTTCTACTTCATAATCAATCTTTGCTGTGCTTGTTGCTAACGAGCTCATTCTATAGATACCTGTAATCCCTCAAGAGATATTAAAAAAGTTCTCCAAATGCTTTTGTTGTTAAAACTCCTTTGGAAGGGAGTATACTGCAGATACAGACACTAGATGGAGTTACAGTCCTCCAGTAACTTTTAAAGTAGCCTTTAGGCCTGATAGCGAGTATGGGGAATATAAGCTGCACAGGTACGACTGGAATTAGTGTCTGAAGCAATGAAGTTCCTGCAATATTTGAAATGAGAGGAAAAAAAAAAAAAAGAAAAAAGGGGAAAAGAGCACTGAGCCCTCCCCAAAAATGAAAGAAAGCAAAAAAAAAAAAAAGAGCATAGACCTGTTGGAGCAGCATGGTTACGGTTCATCTATGTCAATAGCTGCAATATATCACAGAATTCATATGGTTGGAAGAGACCTCTGGGATCACCGAGTCCAACCTTTGCCCTCACACCACCATGTCAGCTAGACCGTGGCACTAAGTGCCGTGTCCAGTTTAGGTTTTTTTTTTTAATTATTTTTTTTTTAACCCGGAGCATCGCTGCTGTGTTAATCTCCCATTGATATTTCTTGGTTTGTTTTATAATATCTTCAAGGCCAGTTGAATGGGGCGGAGGGGAGAAGAGAATTTTTGCTTTTGAGGCTGGATCAGGAGCCAGCTGGTACAAATCAGTGTCATTTCACTGAATGGCTACACGGCATAACATTCACTTTGGTACTGATTCACACACATGATAAGGCATACGAAATAAAAAATACACAGTTTATGCTAATTCTTAATGCATTCTTATATTGATACCAGTTTAATTAAATGACTGAACAAATTAATTCAGCACTTACCTACCCATGTAAAAGAAAGGGACTGTGGTGCAACTCAGACTTAGCAAGTAGCCGAGCGCTGGCACCCTGAAAGAGAGACCGGGGGGCACAGGAGGCGGTGGGCCAGTGAACCTCAGGTTAAAGACTTGTCGGCTCTATGGAGAAAAGAACTGAATCGGAGAGAAAAACTTCCAAACAGGGAATTTTGGAAAGAAAGACAGGCCTGGAATCACAGCTACGCTGCAACAGCGTTGGCACCCTGCCTTGGTGACTGCAGGAATGGGTCAGTCGGGTGTAGGACCAGGGATGCTGCGGCTGTCTCCATCAGGACATCTTCAGAGCTTGGTGTTTCCTCCCGCGCAGAGTGAACGCTTGAGTCCAAGCTCCTCCAGGCAAACAGCCAGCAAGGTGAGGAGAGAGGGCACATTATTCCAAGGCCACTGGGTTTCAATCTGCATGGTTTTCCTTTTGCATGGTGCCGTCCAAGGGTTTCCGAGCCAAGTGACTGACAGCTAGGAATTGCGATACCTTAATTGTAGATGCCTCCGTCTTTTTTGGATCAGAGTCCACTGTCCAAGTCCTCCCATTCATTTCGTCTAGCTCTGCTGCTTGATGAAGTAGAACATATTTTTCAAGCATGTCTAAGGAAGCTAAGGAGGTTAGGGAATATTGACAGTGGGAGGTAGGATGCACTGTGTCCTTCATTCTACTGTTTAATCAGTGTGATTTGGCAAAGGCAACATGAAGGATTTTAACAAATCTGCTGAAAAAGTGCTCCTGGCTGTGGATAACTTGAACACTTTGTATTATTGAATCTGGTGTTAGGAAGTAAGCATTTATTTTTCTGTCAAGGTGGATAAATCTTGGCAATTGTTGGACTTTTAACAGGCAAGTGAATGGTAGTGAATCAAATGCCTGATGTACCTCAGCACTCCATACTCTTACCTCACACCACTCTTAAGAGAGCACAAGTGCTGATCTCGTAAAAGGAGGTCCAGTCTCCCTCTCTTCAAGGACTTGCTGGCTGTAGAGAGCAAGCTGGTTTTAGTCCAGTAATAACATTTATCTAGCCCTGCAGATGGTTAAGAGAGCTGTGCAGAGAACCAGCCGCTCTGGTGACTTGCAGTAGGACAGAGAGATTCATCTCTTGCCAGAACCTGAACTATTTGGCTGTGCTGAAACAAAATTCTCTCAGGAGTACAGCGTTTCAGCATTCATGTCTGTAAACAACAATCCTTCAGTATTGCCACATTTGCAGCCGTTTGTTCTGTCTGTTAAGATTCTTGTATGTAGACCTAAAGAAGCTCCCCATCCAACAGCGTGGAGGATGAGATGCAGAGAAAACTAGCCAGCAGCTTGAGTCTATCAGTGAATGGAGCTGTTGAATTTTGGTTTTCAGACCTGAATACAGATCGTGGTGATGGTCCTCATTAAAATAATTTTTAAAAGGAAAGGTAGCTTTCACATTCTTAAAACAAGGCAGCATTGACATATTTTTACATCAGACAAGACTTAATGCGTCTCTTTCCTTTGCCAGTTTTCAGGTCTTTATATCCTGTCTTTCGTTATCATCATGGTGGGCTTCATCTTGTATTGTTCCACTCCAACTCGGACGGCAGAACCCACCACCTTGCCGCAGCCCACCAGCACTGGTTTGGACAACGCTGCACTAAAGCTGGAGGAGAATGACACTGTAACTCCAGCCATAACTGTACAGTTCACAAGAGGAGAAACTGTGGTGGTCAGCACTGATTAAAGAAATGGCAGCATTTCAAAATAGAGCTGCTTTTTTTTTTTTCCCTCCTGCCAAATTTCCCTCGAATATTAATCTGGAGAATTGTTCTACTGCCAAGGCATATGTCATGCTGTGCTGGTTTTAATGCGCTGGATGGACTTTGAAGGCCAGATCCTTAATCAGTGAAACTGTATTGATTTACCCTTGCAGAAAATCTGGCCCTTAGAAGAAGACAGAGTAATATTTATGTGGAGTCTC
Source organism: Cariama cristata (assembly GCF_000690535.1). NCBI lineage: Eukaryota > Metazoa > Chordata > Aves > Cariamiformes > Cariamidae > Cariama > Cariama cristata. The sequence continues at coordinate 31,665 of NW_009637402.1, read as the reverse complement.
TGGAAAGTGAGAGACTGTTATTTTTAAATGCTTAATTAACTTAACAGCAAATGCTTCAGGGGAAAAACTAAGCCAAAGCAAGCTCCCAGGTCACTAAGTGGAGCAAATAGGTTTTATATTGCATTAGGGACTTAAATCTGCAAGATGCTATCTGAGGGCTTCATGGTTGCCACACCTCAGGGCCGGGAACCCTCAAATAGCATCTTGCAAAAGCCACTCGGCTTCTCCCAGGATCTTGTTCTGCAGGCTGGATTACATACATCCACCTCCGCGTGCTGATGGACTTCATTTCTCTACTGGAGGACTTCGTACATTCCACCCAAATGTTCATCTCTCCATACCGCTGCACTCCCTGTGGCAGCTGGGGCTGCTACAAGTGTCTCATTTTGAATTTTGCTATTAAGGGAAGTTTGAATATGTGTTTTTGTAATCCCTTTTTTTTTTCTCTCTCAGTGGCCTGTTATTTGGTGCGTTCCCACTAGGTGGAGGAGACAAAGTCAGGCTCTTGTTCTGTTCAGTAAAAACTGAATGTATGGGGTTTTGTTTTTGTTTTTTTTTTTTTTTTGATGAGACAGCAAAAGGATTTGAACTGAAGTTCACTTCTCAGTGAATTTCTCCCTGAAATGGGACACATTTCTGCAGAAAGATTTGAATAAAATTGGCATTTCTTAAAAAAAATTGAAGGATCTTAGCCAATCCTCATTGTAGCAATAACGACATCATCTCCAAAAGTGCTTTCAGTAGATTCATTCCTGCCCCCTTCCATATTTACAGTAAATGATTAAAAAACATGAGGCTGCAGTTTTAACATCAGTAAAACTATACTGGGATTTTATTTCATTTTATTTTTTTGTACAAGCCTTCATAGCTCAGGTGTACGAAATAACAAAAGAATAAAGTTTTCAGCAGCTGAAGAGTTGGCTCTTGGTTTGTTTAATTTTTTTTAAGCTAGAATTTCTTTATTGCTCAAAATTATATTGATTAGCTTTACTGACCAAATTGTTCTTTTAATGGCTGAGCTTTGCCATAAGAAGTAAATACGACATTTTCTGAAGATACTGGTGATCAAATGACACAGAGTGGTTTTGTGTAGTTCTGGTATAGCTTATTCAAGCTGTACAGTTCAGCAAAAATCTTACCTGATTTTATTTAGGAATAGCAAAACAGATGTTCAGCAGATACTGCAGCGACGAATATTGCCTTTTCACTGAGTAGTTCATGCGCAGAAGAGTGAAGAGGTGCTGATGTTTTATGAAAAGCATTTGGGCCCGGTTGTCTTTTGCTTTACCACTGGAGTAAGATTCAGGTCACAGATTAAGACACCTAAACTGGTGCATCTATAGACATCTGAAAGCTGAACAAGCAGCTGGAGACCAGGTGGGGTAAGGAAGTCTAATGGCAGTAGATACTTAAGAGGGGCCATCTGGATGAAATTTAGTTCTCCATACCAAATTTGAGTTGCCCACAACCTGGAGCTAAGTCATAGAATCATAGAATCATAGAATCATTATGGTTGGAAGAGACCTCAAAGATCATCAAGTCCAACCGTACACCTGATGCCACCCTGTCCACTAAACCATGTCTTGAAGTGCCACATCTAGACGTTTTTTGAACGTCTCCAGGGACGATGACTCCACCACCTCCCTAGGGAGCCTGTTCCAATGCCTAACAACTCTAACAGTGAAGAAGTTCTTTCTAATGTCCAGCCTGAACCTCCCCTGACGCAACTTGAGACCAGTCCCACCCACTGTTCTGTGTGATTAGTTAACTATGTGCAGTAATGAAGCAAACAGCAAGCAAACCTACAGGTGAATGTTCCAGAACTCTGCACGTATTGGCGCACAGTGGGATTCAGATCCTAAATGTAGCTAGTTACATACCTTGTGCAAAAACATTGCTGAGGTCCTGTCTAAAGTGCCTCTCTGTGGGGCGTGATTGCGTTGCCTCGGTGTTAACTGAAACACCCTATGGAATCTGCAGCATCTCTAGGGGCTGGCAGATAGGACCTAGGATGTAGAGGAGACCTGGGACCTGGGGCTGATTGTGGAGGCCAGATGAGATGCCCTAGAATCTCCGAAATGGCACTGCAGCCTATGGTTGAGACACTCAACACTTCCTTGATGACCGCATGGGGCCATATGTGATTACTTTAGATGCTTAACCTTTATGTGGTTAAAATTGGATGAGATTAATCCCAGATGAAGTTTATGGCCCAGTCTGCAGTATGTTCTTTCTGTGGTTGCTGGGTGGCATTTCAGCATCTCTGTGGTGTTTGATAAAACAGCTGTGTGTGTCCAGTGGTTGGGAGAGTGCGTTGGTAGGGCTGCATGTCCCATATGCAGTGCAGCATGAAAATTGGTCTCATTTTATGCACCTCAGGAAAAATAGCAGTGCCCTTTGCACAGATGGCAACTGAATCGCTGTGCAACAAAGAGAAAGCACAAGACAGCTGCTGGAGTTATAATTGAAGCATGATAGAAAGCATGGTCATTGGAAAAAGTAAAGGTAGGTTAGCTCCTAAGTTCACAGCATCCCTTCTGATAGTTCCCGTCGAGAGATAAGCAGGGGGAGGTTTTTCCTTTGTGCCAAAGCAAGGAATAAAAGGGGATACTTGGCCCACCAGCTTGCTAATGTTGTAGGAGCTCCACCAGGAGATGATGCTTGGCTCTTGTCCTGTAATGCTGGTGTGAATGGGGGAGGACATGGCAGCTTCCCCAGGGATGATCTGTGTGGTGTGGTCGACATGCTGGAGGAAGGGATGCCATCCAGAGGGGCCTGGACACGCTGGAGAGGTGGTCCTGTGCGAACCTCACAGAGATCAACAAGGCCAAGTGCAAGGTCCTGCACATGGGTCGGGGCAATCCCAAGCACAAACAGAGGGTAAGCGGAGAACGGATCAAGAGCAGCCCTGAGGAGGAGGACTTGCGAGTGCTGGTTGATGAGAAGCTCACCATGACCCAGCAATGCGCACTTGCAGCCCAGAAAGCCAACCGTGTCCTGGGCTGCATCCAAAGCAGCGTGGCCAGCAGGTCGAGGGAGGGGATTCTGCCTCTCTGCTCCGCTCTGGTGAGACCCCCCTGCAGTACTGCCTTCAGCTCTGGGGTCCTCAGCACAAGAAGGACATGGACCTGTTGGAGAGGGTCCAGAGGAGGCCACGAAGATGATCCGAGGGCTGGAGCACCTCTGCTGTGAGGACAGGCTGAGAGAGTTGGGGTTGTTCAGCCTGGAGAAGAGAAGGCTCCAGGCAGACCTTAGAGCAGCCTTCCAGTACCTAAAGGGGTCTATAGGAAAGCTGGGGAGGGACTTTTTACAAGGGCGTGGAGTGATAGGACAAGGGGCAATGGCTTTAAACTGGAAGAGGAAAGATTTAGATGAGATATTAGGAAGAAATTCTTCCCGGTGAGGGTGGTGAGGCAGTGGCAGAGGTTGCCCAGAGAAGCTGTGGCTGCCCCATCCCTGGAAGTGTTCACGGCCAGGTTGGATGGGGCTTTGGGCAACCTGGTCTGGTGGAAGGTGTCCCTGCCCATGGCAGGGGGGTTGGAACGAGATGGTCTTTAAGGTCCCTTCCAACCAAACCATTCTGTGATTCTATGAACCCTGGAGGTTTTCCATTAGCACCAAGTAACACAAGCTCTTAAAGTGCGTTTGGAGTGGACCAAGTGGGGTGAGTGATCTGCACTGGTGCAGATTTGGAGCGACCTGTGCCTGGACAAGGGAAGAGGTGACAGCCAAAAAGGTGTTTGGAGGGAGCAGAACAAATGCGGAAGGCAGGGACCTGAGTCTGCCAGCAATTCAAAGAAACTGCTAAGAGGAGGAGCCATCCCGTGGCTTCTGCCCACCAATTGAGGCTGTTTTGAGAAGAAAACACTGATGTGAGAAGAAAACTTTGGGGAAATCCTGTTTATTGATGAAGACAACACTGAGGCCTGTTCTGAAAACAGTGGATTCTTTGCTTCCCACCAGTGTCCCTCCAGGTGCCATGCTCCCCTGGCAGGTCCCACTGTGGGACCGTGCCTCCCCTGCCTGTACCTGCTCTCCCCTGGACCTGAGCATCACTCCGGGCACCTGGAGCGGAGCCTGGCCCTGCTCTGCTCACAGAAAGGACATTAAGTGTGTTTTTACAGCTATCTTCAGAGAGATCACCTAACCCAAGAACACTTTTTAGCGAGATTTCCACGTGAGAGGTAGAAATCACATTTGCTGCCTGTTGGGGATGTTTTTGACCCAACTGGCTGGTCTTTGTCTCCTTCCTGAGTTGTGATGGGGTTGCTTCACTCGTTTCAAATGAGCAGTGAATTAAATGGTAGAGCATATATTGGAAAACATCAGAAGAACTTACGAGCTTTTTTGTGCCAAAAAATAAAAGCACACCTGGTTGAAATGTTAATCTACAATATTGCTTTGATTGGACAATAATCTTGCTAAATTAGATAACCACTATCTGTCACCTATTTGTCTGGGACAGAAAATGCTACGGCTGTCCAGAATGGCAGTTATCCCGCCTTACAAATCTGAATTAAAGTAAGGATTAAATCTTGATTACGTGTTAAGAAATAGTGTATCCTTGGCAATGTTTTCTGAGAATTTGTAGATAACGTTATTTAGGGGTTACATTTTTGAGGGATTGTGAAAGGAAATGGATCACCCCTTGGATCTTCTTGTAGGTGATCATTGCATGAACGGTTCACTGAAGGTTTTGTGGTGCTTAAACCCATCAGCATCAACAGGCTGTGTTTGTAGAATATTAACTCTTCATTGCAGCAGAGTCAAGGGGGAAACACCTGCAGTTGGTTATTGTAGTCTAAATGCCATTAAATTTGTAGTGCAAACACAAAAATATTTTAATGAGGTGGTTATCCCACACTATCGCTAAGACAGGACGAAGATCATGCTTGTGACAGTGTAGTATGTTATAGTTCTAAATATGACATTATTTCCAGGCTTGTATTCATTTTAATTTTAGTTGGATACTCAAGTCCCCTCCCATGTAGAGTGCTCCCTTTGAGGGAGGGCTGGTATTTTATTTTATTCTCTATAATTAGTGGTATGATCAGCGATAACATAATGTAGGTTTTATTTGAATGTACATAGAAGCATATATTGACTGAGACTTTGGCTGGTCTTCAAAACACAGGACCATCTTGTGGTGTGAGCACACAGGCACTAGCTAATCTTCTCAATATATAGACCACTGAAATCAAAATTGGGAGATTACAAGCACAGCCTATTAACTACGGATTTGTTCTTCCAAGGCTTTTAAAATATGACTGTAACAGTAGATTGTAATCTGATTTGAACAAATTGAGCCGGACAGGACTTCTGCTGAGCTGCAAGGAGAGGAGAGCAGTGCGGGGCAGCATGCCAGCTCAGCTTCCCCATCACTTACACTGGAACGGCTTAGTGATTTGGCAGACGTATGTTCTGAACTGAAAACGTGAAAACTCTGTTTCACAGATACAGGCTGTGATTTAACTTCATACGCTGTGGTTTAACTTCATACAAAAGATTTCCATGCCACGTTGTCGGTAACTAACGTTAAGATGGTATTAATGCCACCAAGAAGGTCTGAAAGGTCCTTCAAGTTTTCAGCGAGGACGAGGTTGGTATCTTTTGTCAATCCTTCTGTCAAGGACCCCATGCCCTTGCCATCTCCAGGATGCAAAGCTCTTGTTTCCTTCCTTGTGACCCTGCGGGATGCGGGGGGCTCCTCGGGCAGCCCAGGAGAGTGGCCAGTCACACACCGATGCTTGTGCACGCCTGGTTTCCTACCCTTCCTCACCCTAAATTCCTACTCCCGTCCCTATGGAGCAGCTACCTGGGTGAAGAGGAGGCAAAGCGGACTTGCAGAAGAGCTCTGCATCTCAAACCAGCACCGTGGTGCGGTCCAGGCTCTGGACAAGAGAGGTACTTGAGGCCTGGCCTTGCAAAGTCCTAAGCATGGGGTGCTAGTCCCCCGAACCTGCTCTGAATGGGATGAGGGCCCTATATACCACCCCTATTCGCTGTCTGTCTTGCAAATTGGAAGGAAGTGGGTGCAGATTCTTCAAGAAAGATGCATAGCTTCAGAGCACAAGTGACACATGTATTGCTCTTGGGGAAACAAATGTTTAGTTAATGAATCGCATATGCCAGATCGTCTGGTACCTCTGAGACAAGGTACGTGAATGAGTCTTTAACATATATCTTTTTAACATTGAATAAGCTGGAGAAAAAATGCAGCTGTCGCTTGCATTAAACCCAACTATCCAAATAAAAATGTGTGATATCCAGCCTCCCTTCAAGATTTGGTTACAAGAGATCAAAATTTATCTGGCGTCAGAATGTCATGGTGTGTTGGAAAAAGAAAAAAATTGGTGTGGCAGTAATTGAGTGGTGACATTATCTGTGCTAGAGTTTGAGGGAGAGAATGAACTTTTGGACATCAGCTATTTTAAGATTTTTGACCTTTCCTAAGTTGCACGTACTCAGTTCTATATGATGTGATGTCTAGGACAAGCATATCAGTTCTTGTCAGCACCATTCATTCACACTTTACGTATTGTGGGATATTTCATTGCATTATACATATCTGTATTGTAAATACCCATTTCAATCACTTTAGGAAGTTTGATAGAGAGAATCTGCACAAGCTACGTGATCAATCATGAACAATTTTAAGCAAGCAGACAGAGATTCTTAAAAATGCAGAGTGAAGGATCCTGGGACTGTGTTGCTCTTTCACCAAAATACGACCCATTGGCAATTTAAGTATTAGACCTGATGAGAATCTGATGAGCTGTGATGTTACAGCATTTAATTTTTAACTTGAGGCTACACCTAAACCTACACTCATCAGACAAACAGCAGCCGAGGTGTTGGAGTCTCGCCCTCCTGAGCTCCCTCTTTGCAGTCCTTGGAGGGAGCAATTCAGCTCTTCATCGGAGATGCCAATATTTGTTTATTGCGATTTCTTGGTTTGGGTGCCTAGTTTTAGGTGGAACCAAGCCAAGTCTAGAGACCTCAACCAAGCTCAATGCCCCATTTTTATGGGCATTGGTGTCTATAGTAAGGGGCAATCCAAGTTGGAAGTTTTATGGTTTATGTGAGAGATGAAAGAGGCAGGAAGAAATTTGCTTAGCAGCTATGGGAAGCCCATGGCTGGTTCAACAAGATTTGTGAGCAGTGATATCCAAAGTGTGCATCCTTCACTCCTCTCCAGATACAGTTTATTTTTGCTCTTGTATAAGAGCATTCAAGACTGAAAGTTATAGATTTTATAGAAAAGAGCCAGAAGGAAAAATCTGACTTCTTGTACAACACAGGTCAACACATTGCATCCGCTTGCTCAGAATCAAATGCATAGCTTTTAGTTAAGTTGCAGCATCTCTTTAAAATCTTGCTATTACATTCCCAAAGCAGTGTTGAATTCATCTCCTCTGGAAGTAGGAGAATTGATTTTTTTCATGAGCTGGCTCTTGGATATATAAAGAGCAAAGAGAGAAAGTTACAGTTCTCAGAGCTCTGAGAGTAGGCAGCCTCCAAGAGCAGGTTCCCATGCCCTTCAAGACTGACGTATTTTTGTTAAGCTATCAGCTGGGAATGGTTGTGATATTTTCATCTTAAATGTATGGCCTGGGGTCAGTATCGCCAATCTCAAGCCCATGACATCACCCTATTCAAAATAAACTTTATTTCACCAGCTCATCTCCAGCCCATCTCCCTAGCCGTTGATACCATGAGCAAATCTTGCGCAGCAAGGCAGGAAGGTCACTGGGACTCCAGGTGAAAGATGTGGTTTCTTCTCATAAATCACAGTGTCAGAGTGTCCAGAGTACTCCAAAAAAACAGCCAATCCGTACTGAGACTACTACAGACAACTTCCAAAGAAGGCATTAAAGAAGACGGCTAAAAAAATTAGAGAGAAATATTATTACTGTACAAAATGAAATTTTCATGTTTATTTAAGAATGTTAAGATGTTTTTATAGAAATACCGAAGTTTATTATGTCCTGATGGCTGGAAACAGTGCAGTATCTCCAAAAGTACAGGTCGCTGAAAGTTTATGTAAACAGCAGCTGGTGACAGCTCTTGCAATTCTTTAGGAATATTCTTGATGCTACAGCAGTCCAGGGCAATGTTGCTGCTCTTCAGCACAATCTATTGACACTGTATCTAATTATTTTAATTGGGAACAGCACTCTGATTTGCAAAAGGGCACCTTCCACAACACAACAAAGTAACTCAGTAAATGCATGACCAAGGGGATGATTGGAAATAGGGTAAACGTGGTAGGAAGAGGACTGCACAAGAGTATTGCTGCTTGTCAGTAGTCCAGAAAAGACTGGGTCTGCTTTAACTCATTATTATTATTTAACAAACCAGATATAGCTCATCCATACACAAATCTTTGTAACAAAGTGGGGAACGTTTTAGGTTTTAGTCTCAAACTATTGAGCCAATAAAACACCCCCTCCTTGAAAAATTCACCAAAACCATGGTAAAAATTCAAACTGACTGCAAAAGCTTGCTCAGGGTGGAAAGATGCGACCAACCTCGAAGAAGCCACCACTTCATGTTCTGATGATATTATGTGTGTGTGCTTAATATTTGTGCCCTTGAAGAATCAATGAGTGCTCAAAAACCCCGTACAGGTACAGGATACTACTGGTGTTCTTGCTTTGCTGAATTGTTTGCAGCAAAGCTCCTTCAAATCAGTTGTGAGGAGACTGCGATGCTCCTTGAAGAGTGAAGCTCTGTAATTTGTCTCCTTTTGCCATTAGTGTAGTGCCTGTTGGACTTCCCTGGAGAAATTACTTTCGTTTAATAAAGTTTATATATTACATGTGTTAAAAAAATAAATCCTGCTGGGTAATCCTATCTCTTGTAACATCTGTAAATTAATTTGTTTTTTGAGAGCAAGAATGATTTATACCTCACAACAAAGCTGAAGTAGCATGACTAAATTACGAGGAGCATTCAGGCAGCTGCAATGCAATTACAGCATAAATGTACACGCTGTGTTAATGTGATATTAAGGTTATGGATTTAGTGAAACAGGAACCGGTGTGCACAAAGATCCAGTTTCTTCCTTCCTACAGTGTTCGTCTAGTTGTGCTAGCATGAGAAATGTCTGCATTAGCCAGATAAAATCTGAGGACTACCTATGGATTTCATGCATGCAGATGGGAGATGCCATCTTATCTCTGCATTGCACCAGCTCCTGGAGGATGACATGTGCTGTGCTCCGTCAGAGAGATTTTGCTCTTGATCTGGTTGTTTTCCTTAGTCTCAAGGAGACGTTTGGTGGGAAGTACTTAATTGCTCTGTTTGCACAGAAACACGACGAAGCAGGGCAGTGTGCTGGGAACCTCTCGCCCACCCCTAACCCTCGCAGGAGCTGCCGTGGGGCTTCCCCCGGGGCAGCGGGGAGGACGTGCAGAAGCCTGGCCCTCGGCCGCGATGTGTTGCAGCTGGAGTGGTTTTCTCAGGATCTCAATTGCCAGTGGAGCATCATCTGCCAGAGGTGAATGTTCCTTAGTCTCTGCAAAGAGTGTCCACCGCAGCAATAGAGCTGTCATGGGCTCTCCAGCAGCATTGATCTGTGTTTGCAAGGACAGAGCGAAAGTATAGGGCCCCAAATCATCTTAACTGCAGTGAAACCTGGGTCCAGCCTCACTTTCTAGGGCCCGCTTTGAAACACACAGGTGCAGAGTTTTCCTGGAAGGGGTTTGCAGCAGGGGGTGAGGCACACGTGGCAGGGTTTGGAGCCACCTCAGCCCTCTGTCCTGGTGAGGACCTCGTACAGATGCAAGGTGCAGGGCTGCTACATAAACCTGGATGCAAAACGCGTTCCTGCAGAGCCAGGTCACTGGCACAACCTTATGGCTGCATCCATCCCGGTAAATAAAAGAGGCTGGTTTCTGGCCCCTAAGCCAAGGCTGCAGGTTGAACCACAGCTGAGGTCTTTCTTCTGCAGAGAGGAAGGCATTCCCAGCTTCGCTGCAACTAACACGTAAAGCGCTCGGAGAAATACCAGAACAGCACCACATTCAACGTGTACCTTGTATTTGCGTGTTGTTTTTTTTTTTTCCCTTCTGTTTTACTTGCTATGAATATATTTCTCTGCTTTTCTTGCCCAAATAATGTAAAAATCAGCTTCTTTGGCAGGTTGGTCTAGCAGAAAGGAGAAGGGAGCAGGAACAAAAGGATCTCTCCACTGAGATGTACTTCCTCACACACAAACTTGCAGTAATTTTTTTTCTGAGAAAGTGTGAAACATCATATAATTATTTGGCTGACGTTCACGCTCTGATCTCCTGGAGTGGTGTGGAGGGGATCCTGCCCAAGGCAGGGGGCTGGGTGGAGCAGCAGAACCTCCCTGGGTGTTCACCAAAGCCTGAGAAAAGCAGCTCTCTGAATGGGAATGGCAGCAGTTGGAGGAGACACTGCGTTGGGTGAGCCCTTCAGCCATTTCAGCACAGCACACGGCATCCCTGGCCACACCGCTGTGCCTACAGCCAGTGGCTGCGTCCTCTTTGCATAGTACTCAGCCCTCATTTTCCCTGGGCTCTGTGGAAATCCCTGGTGGTTTTAAGATGTTGGTTATTATTTTGGGGGTTTCTTTAGTCTGAAAAGGTGTGAAGGTTGAGTCATAGTCCACCAGTAGAACGGTTTTATCTCCTGAAACTGAGGATGCATCTCACAGGCCCTGGCAGGAGGCATGGGGGTCTGTCTGATGGGTGAAGCCCCCCAGGAGGGCACTGGGATGCTGCAGAGGACAGCGGGATCCCAGCCCAGTGTAGCCTTGTCCACGCTGCCCACCTGGAGTGGCCCTTGCCAGGAGCCAGACGCCGATTTGATTTCAGCGGAAGCTGACTGACTCACTCCCAGGAGATCATCTGGGAGGGAAATGACCTTTTAGCAACGTGGATGATCAGGACAGCTGGACCCAAGAGTCAGAGAGGAAGCTGAAATATTCAAGACCCATTAAGAGGTCCAGCCCGCAGGTGGTGTGACACAGCTCATGTCCCTACCTCTACAGTCCCTTCCTTAAAGCTGAGACCTCACGGATCTGCCTTCCAGGACAAGCTACTGGTCTGTGCTGGTCTTCCCCAAATTTGTCTGGGGAAGTCCTGCCAGCACAGGCCGTGATTTGCCAACCTTTATTTTATTTTCTATGTTTCATCCAGTGAAAGCTGTGGCAGAAGTTAGCTGCACCATCGAGTAGCTCAGGCAGTATCAATGGGGGACAACCCAGCAATTCTTCCATGTCCTCAGGACTGGATGCACAACAGGATCCTGTCGTGACGCTGTTTCGGGAGACCGAGCAGGGGTACATGTACCAGGCCCACCTCACTCATGTTCCCGATTCCTTTTATAATGTCCTTTGCTCCCCTCTCCTGTGTGCTTTCTGCAGTGAACCGCTGGGTGCCAGGAATCTGCACACGCTTCATCCAGGAGCAACCAGTGACCAGCAGTAGCGCAAACTTTGTTAATGTCCATGTGATGACAATCTCTTAAATGTCAAGCCCATGTGTACGCCTGGGCCCTGCTTTCATTCAGAGCATCTGTTTTTGTTAGCGAACAGCCCGTGAATTTCCAGAGCACACACTCTTCGTCCCTTAACGCTGCTCTGCAACCTCAGTATTGTCCACCGCGATGGGCTGCAGTGTTTGGGATGAGGGAGGAACGAATCACCCAGAGGAGCAAGTGAGGTACCTCAGAGGCTCCAGTGAGCTACTATGACCGTTGCTATAAAACATAAAATATTTTTTGTTATGGTTATATTTTAACCCCATTCATCTGGGTTTTCTGTAGGTGTTTTCAAAACTCCTTGTAATTGTGAGGTGTCTGTTGTCTCTCATCTGCAGTTCCTCCACAGATGTTTTGATCTCTTTTGAATGACTGCTGGGAAAAAAGATACTGCACTGAGGGAAGGGAATGCTTTATCCAAGCATGAAAGACATTTCAAAAGGCAAATGTCCCAACCTTAAGACTCCGACATGAGGACTATGGTCTACTGAGAGCTAGCAACTTTTTTGTAAAGAAAAGGACCTTTCATCTCAGTATTGAATGAGGAGAATTGAAGAACTACTACCGTTTCTTTCTGCAAAAGAGTACAACTGTCTTTTAGTAGATTATCAGGCTGCTGGCAGAACTCAGAGTCAGGTTTGTAACAGTCTGAATTAAGATTGTTTTAAAGAAGACCTGCATTTTGCTTTTTAATTTGCTGGTAGCATTATGAAGTTTTCCACAGGGACTATCTCAATTTGCCCCGGGTCATTTAACTGCCATTCAGTTAGAAGAAGTGATGGAGCAGAGAAATTTCATTAAAATGATCCAATATTCAGATTTGATTATAATTTGGGGACGCTGCGTATTGAGTTACTCATTACTGGATCAACCTTTAGCCTCAAGGAAGACCTCCTCTGAGGATTGTGCCCCACATCCTCCAGACAAAGCTGATGGATTCATGTCTGTGAGGTGCTGACCACGTATCGAAACCAAGACTGGTCGTGGCCTTAAAGGTCAGTGCAGGACAGGTGCTGACCTGTGGCCAAATTCTTTACGCTTTTCCCTTAAAAAGGGAAGGGAGAGCAGATGACAGTGGCCAATCTAATTTCTCCCAGCAAGGGATTGTCCTATGGATGCTTTTATTGGAGGAATTGTGGTCACATTCCTGGTTCGATTGACTAATGCTGGCTAAAATGAACTCGCATGCGTTGGTCTCCCCTTTCTGCAACCAACCATAGCAAGGTTAGTCCTGCCTGACTACGGACATGTCCCTCTGCAGTGGCTGCTGGCAGCGTGGTCTGGCCGGTGGGATGCAATCCTGAGCGGCCCTGTGGGCCCCAGGAATGAGGATCATGGACATGGTGCCCACCCCGGCCTCACCACCTTCCCCCTCTGCTACTGAAGACCACACAGAGAAGGGTTGTTTGCAAGGACACCATGGTGCGATGGGACAATTCGGAGTCATCCGAGCAAGAGTTATGACAACCCGCCCGGGGATGTGCACTGACCACACAGAGAAGGGTTGTTTGCAAGGACGCCATGGTGCGATGGGACAATTCGGAATCATCCGAGCAAGAGTTACGACAACCCGCCCAGGGATGTGCCCTGCATGGGCAGAGCTGGGCCTGGCTGACATCCCGGCATGGACACGGCTACCGCTGATCATCCTGTGGATGAGAAGTCATCCTGCCTGCTTTGGGGATGCAAAGCTGATTAAAAATCCTCTTCATTAGGAAGGATACACACTCCTGCGCATGCTCCGATGCTTGCAATGAAAGCCCCACTGCCAGCAAAGCCTTGCAACTGTGTTTGCCCAAGCTCACGTGGGTCCAGCTCCGCCCAGCCTGCGGCAGTCTTGGATCCAGCACAGCATCAAGATGCAGCGGAGTTGTGTCCTTCTGGGACTTCTTCCCATGCAATTAAGCTTCTGTGTGCTGTGATCTCCTCTGGCAGAGTATTCAGTCAGAAATTAATTAGTGGGAGCAAATGTTGTGAATACATACAGTGTTTTTATTCTAATAACCTAGTTAATAATTTCAATTCTTCAAGCAAAGAGGAAAAGTAGTGTGAACTTCAGCACTTTGATCAGGCGGTGACATTTTGATGCTAAGTTGCTAAGACGAGAATCTAGACTTACAGAGTTACACAAAAGCAATTTGAAAGTACTTTGGTAGTTTTGAAAGTGCCCTTTTTGGAAGATGAAGCAGACACTCAGAAAAAGATCTGTGCCCCAACATGACACCACCGAAGGTTCATACTGTATGAGGTGGGGAACAAGCTGTGCACGTCCTTCTTTATAGAGGTAAATGGATTGAGCTACGAAGCACTTATGACTTTGATTATTCTGCTTAGGCTCTGTTGTGAGTGGAGGCTCTTGGGAAACTCAGTGATGCAGGCAGGACCATGATTCAGGGCAGGCTGCAGGAGAACACCTCCTCTAACGCCACTGCTCCTTGCTCTGCTGAGCCAGAACATAACCCAGAAAACCGCATTTCTGCTCCAAGGTCTAGCAACATTTCCATTTCATCTGCCTATTCTTTTCATTCATATTCCCCAAAAATGTATGTAGACTTTATGTACTTAGTACAGATCTTCACTGTCTACCAGTGATGTTCAATATTCTCTTTTCATTTTGAAACGGCCTAATGGACTGGAGGTCATGTTGCAATGACAGGTCTGCAGGCAAACCTTGCTCTGGGTGTCTGATGAAGCCACGGGAGTCAACAGAAGCGCTTCCTTCTCATTCTGAAACGGAGAGAGCACATTCGTAGGAGGGAATGATGAGTCTGACCATTTACACTGATACTTACGTGAACCCATTTAACATAAACATCAGAGCAGGCGAGCTCCAGCATACCCATGCCCTGCAGTTGTGTGCAACGCTGGAATCTCTGCTCAGCAGATGATAACACAAACAATAGCTTCCTGCGTTCAGTACGACAGACTAGCAATGCTCATCTGCAGCTTTACCGCAGGAACCGGAGGCGATTTAATGCTGGCATTTTGAAAGTGGTTATTTTACTGTGGTGACACAAAGACAAGGATGTGGTGGGGCTGTTTTTCCACATCTGGGACTCTACTTGTAAGCTAGAGGAAGATTTTTTTGATTCTGTACTTCATTTTCTCTGTTCCCTTTAATATAAACCTTTTCTTCACATGAAATCTCTAGTGTTCAGCGCAAGCCCCTGGGACCCTTGTCCTTACTGGGCTGCCACCATCAACAGCACAACAAATTAACTGTGGAACAACTTGGAGCTGTTGGGTGCAGAGGGTCTGTGGCTCACAACAAAAGCTGCTCATGGCCAAGTGGGATCGTTCGTAGAAGAGTGAGCTTAGTCAGGTATTTAACTCATAACCTGGCACCAGAGCTGTGGCATTTGTGCCCTCTGCTTGGCGGAGGGTCAAGACTGGAATACTCCAGGTTCCTCTGTGCCCCCTCATCAGCTGACTTGAATCTTTCTGAACAGAAAAATAATTGGAAAAGCTTTGACACATTTCTTCCAGTTTAAAAATGCAATTCTAATTATCTGCAAGGTCATAATTGGCTCCAGAAACTGGAATAGTACTCATTTGTTAGATACCATCTGCCTTGATACCCATAAGCTCCTCCTAAATGGAGAGGAACTATAATAAGGAAAGTGAGGTACTGCAGTCTGTTATCTGATTTCTCAGCACTGAAGTGCCTTGAATAACCACTTTTGGTATTAATTAGTTTGGAAATAATATCAATTATTGCTTCAGACCATCTCTATCTAGACTAGCGTATTTCTGGAAGTGGCCTTATGGAGTCAAACTTTTGTCATTTGTAAGTGGCTGACATTAGTTGGTCAAACATGGAATAGATTTGTTTGCAGTGAGTTTACTGCGCTCTGTTTTGATCTTTAGATCTTTCTCCTTAGGAGCGCTACCTTGCAGACAGCACACTTCACTTAGAAGTCCCTGTCTGGAGAAAGACTTTCAACTGCAAAGGTGTTAGACTATTTTCAAAGCTTTTTTTCCATCAGAGATAAGATCTATACTTGCCTACAGTCAACATCTTTGAAACACCATAAGCAAAACAGAAGCCATCAACAAACTGCATTAATAGTTTAGAAAGATATTTAATTATTTATGGTGCAGCTTCAGCATGTTCTTGATATAAAACTTCAGTGTAAAAGAGTTGCCTTGAGATACGCTTCCCCCTGATCAGCACTGTACCACTGGGAACAGTTTATAGGGCTATTATTTATCAGAGAACATCAGCAACATTTAGTTAACTCACAAGAAGCATATTAAAAGCATTTTACATACTGGGGTTATGGTATTGTTTGGTTGCTGTTTGGGTATGCAGGAGTCAGCACAGGCTTATTGGGTTTCTGCCGGCAACACTGGCACAATGGAGGTGGATGAAGTACAGGTTACTTAGAAAGAGTGGAAATAAGCTATTTTATTACAGCTTCTCAGATAACACAATGAAACTGCCATGGTCTGAGCAGCCGTACCGATAGCCCGGACCCCAGGAGCTGAGCCAGGGAGGCTCAGTCTGCTACACTCTCGGACTGTTAGGTGGCTGGGGAAGGTAATTTGGTCTTCCAAACTGGAGTTTCCCAGGTATCAGAGGGGGACAGGAAGGCACCAGCTTCCTTTGTAAGTGCTTCTGGAGTTAGAGATGAGAAGTAGCTTGCGAGTGGTCTGGTCCTTAATAATCTTAAAGGACTGTGAGTCAGAGATGTGCTAGGAATGTAGTTAATTTCTAAAAGTTAATTTATCTAGCCAGAAAAGAATGACATTTCCTTCCTGACGTCCGTTAAAGGACACTTTAATGTCCAACACTGATTGTGTGTTGTAGCACCAATGAATCTGGCATTATAATTTGCCCTACCAGAAGAGCTGGCTGTGTCACTCTCCTCTGCGTACCTGGCTTTCTTGGGGAAACTGGAGGATGCATTAAAGAGTCAGGCTTGAGCTTCTCTCCTTGACTTGCCCTGGGTTTAAATTAGAGTGAGAACCAACATGGTTGGCATGAGGGCAAATGAGGGATATGGGCTGAAAGGGTAATACAGATTGGCAGGAGGTAAAAGCAGGTTTCGCAGAAACGCTCCTCTCACCACCAGCATCTCTCCTGGTACCTGGGATGCTTACTCTGCCTTTCCAGGTTAATTTTCCCCCTTCTGCCAAAAGATCTTAGCATTTCCTGGATTCATAACATTGCATCCAAATGTATAATTCCACAGAGTATCAATGAACTTTCCCCAAAATCTCAGATTTACCAAGACAGAAGATGTTAAAAGCTCACTGATGTATCAGAAGATCGTTGCTAAACCTGGAAGCTGAAGACCGCCTTCCTGAGGTCCAAACTGGTGCCAGATCCCACAGCCCTGGGGGGCTCAGCCTGCTGCAGAGGCATCCAGATGTTTCACCTCTTGTTGGAGCTTGGGTCACTGCAGGAAATGTTTGGTGGTCTAAGTCCTGTTCTCATGGAAAGCATCATAAATAGCAGGATAATTAGGCTAGAAAGGCAGATTCACAGCCACATTTATTGCACATTTATTGGTACAGCCAGTGGATAGGAAAAAAAAAAAGATTAGGAATAGAGAATGGTGTAGTTTTCTACAGTAGCAGAACTAGAGGGAGTGAATTTTGCAGCTTCTGCTGGGAGTTCATCTTTTCTTTGACTACTGCTAGCCTATACCTGCTGGGCATCACTTTTATCTTTGACTCAAAGGACACTTCTGAAGAAATTTCCTTCCCTGACAGTTTTTTAACTTGAAAATATCTCATAATCGAAGGCATTTCAAAGGGGAAAAAGAGACTCTGGACCTACTTCCAAGGGTGTTATCACACTACCCTCTGAAAAAACACTGTTTTTTTTTTCCCCTTTATGTGAAACAGAAAAGAGAAGAAAAGAAACCCAATGCTTACCCAGGTGCCAAGTCTGTGCACTTGGAAACCAAAGCAGCATTTGGAGACAGGTTTATTTACTGCTATGCCTCTGATTTTTTTAGTCACCTTGAGAGCTTTTAGACCTGTGGGTCCTGGAGATCTGAGATGAGGTGAGGGTCTTGCCTTTTACAAAAAGTAAGATTCTTGTCCTTGTGCTTGCAGAGGAAATGTGATCCAAAGGAATAACAATGGCTTAACTCAAGAGAGCTCCTTAGTTGCTGCTATTTAAAGAAGATAGTTTGTTTGGATTTGGGGGAATCTGACTTGTGATATTCAACTATTCGAAGCTGGCAATAGTAACCCAACTCTTTGTTTCTCCACTTAAAACTTCCACAGGCTCTTCGCAAAGTAATAATGGTGCTGACAACGCACAGGGACCTGAGTCTTCCCTATTTGTGCAAGAATTCACGGTAATGACACACCTTTGACCTTTGGTGTTTTAAAACCAAAACAAGAGGAAAAATAAAGCCAGGCTCCAGATCCAATTGTACGTTGATTTAACTGGCTTGGAACCCTTCTCCAAGTAAAATCCTGCAAGAG
The DNA here is from genome assembly GCF_000690535.1 of Cariama cristata. Classification (NCBI taxonomy): domain Eukaryota; kingdom Metazoa; phylum Chordata; class Aves; order Cariamiformes; family Cariamidae; genus Cariama; species Cariama cristata. The sequence continues at coordinate 13,710 of NW_009637402.1, read as the reverse complement.
CAGAAGCTGGAGTTGATGATCTGAAGGCCTTATTCCTGTTTCAGGTTGAGATCCAGCTCTTCTAGCAACCAATCTACTTTGTAGGTAGGAAATGGGAAGTTTCTCACATTGTTTTCAGCCCAAGAGAGTAGAAAGAAGGACAATAATTTGTCACTTTGCAGATACCTTATTTTGGTGCTAGCAGAAATGTGTTCCATTGAAATTATTACAGCATAAAAAGTCACAAGTATCATATTGAAGCATGGCAAGATCCAAGCTTGTTGAGCAGGCTTTTGTTTCTGATACGGAAAGCCCATATGGAGAATGGGGTTGTTATGGAAGTCTTCCCTTTAGTAGAGCATATGGGCTCTTGGACGCTTTTGTCTTACACGGTAAATTAACTGTCACTGTTCTAGGCAAATAAGCTATTCTAGAACAGCACTCCGTGTCACTGCTGTATTCCCAAGGAAAAACCGTATTTCCTAAATGGACAAGTACAGGGAAGGTCAACTGCCTTTCTGTTCGCTGGGCACCCTGTGCACATACACAGCGATTCTTCTGCATGTGTGAATGTGCTCCGGAAACCCTTATCACTTAAAGGACAAAGTTTTTAGACCAGTACTGCTAGTGTGAACCCAGTAGATGTCCATGCACCTCTACCTCAATTCCTGAGGCGCTTGCTTGTCATCTTGTTGTAAGGGATAACCTGGTTAAATTAAAAAGGAAGCAAGAGCAGTAGCACAGCCACACTTCAGCTCCTGCAAGGAGCTGTTACCTCTCTCAGTGGCGTCAAACTCGGGCAGAGGAGGGAGGGTGTGTGTCTGTGGCTCTGCTGAGCTGCTGCAGATTTTGAAGTTGTAAATGAGTTTTAATCTACACTGACAATTGCATGCATCCCAGCCTTTCCCACAAACCGCAGACGCAAGAGCAATTAGTCTGATTAAGAACATGACTGTAGAGCGGGCAATATGAACTCTAACAAAGCAAGCATGCTTTTCCATTAAAACAATTTACATGTTGTAATTCTATGAAGCATTTTCTTGATTTTTTCAATGTTATTTTCATTCACTGAGCTCTGTATTAATTGCTAATAAAAAACAGAGCGAGAATTTTCATTTTAAGGGCTTTGTCTGCCTTTTTGATGTAAGAAGCTCAAAACAAAGCACAATTTGGTAGCTTACATTTGGATATACCTCAGCGCAGATCTCCTTCCTATCAAAGATGTTTGATAGCTTGGAGAACACTGTCATTGTAGAGTGGACACCGGGGGTATGCAGCCTGTGAGCTAGTCCTCTGGTTAGCATGCTATTAAACGCCAATCTAAAGCTTAATGGCCAGGTTATCCCTCACCCTGAGTTGGCTTTGTTTTGTTCTGGGACCAAAGTACCTTCCAGCCAGGTCAAAATTGATGTGGCAGAAGTAGTAAAGATAATGTTTCATTTTTTTGGTCCCACACACATTCTGCTCCGAGGGGCCAATGCCTTACCCAAGGCCCAGATGTGCGCTTGTTCTGTGTGTTTTGACTTTACACACTCAAAACATCACTGAACAGAAGGAGAATGAACGAATCCTTAATGTGCTGGGGGTTGAGCAGTCGTATCAATATGCAGAAGCTTTTGGCCATGGCAGCTGCTTTACTTTTGGGGAACAAGGGAAGACTGAATGTGCCCCTTGGTTAGACATAGTGGAAAACTACTGCATGTGGGCAAGGTCATGAGGATGGTGAGACACTGGAACAGATTGCTGAGAAAAGTTATGGATGCCCCATCATTGGAAGTGTTCAAAGTCAGGTTGGATGAGGCTTTGAGCAACCTGGTCTAGTGAAAGATGTCCCTCCCCATGGTTGGGGGCTTGGACTAGATCTTTGAGGGTCCCTTCCAACCCAAACCACTCTATGATTCTATGATAAAGTAATGAGTTTGGACCCTGGAGTCCAAGATGTTTCCTAATGCTCTGATACAAAACCTCAGGAGGAAGGAAAGGTGTGGTAGCTGCTGCATATTTGTGTGAGAAAGAGGTAAACCACCATGGTTCAGCTCTGTAGACAACCAGAGAGGTGCTTTCTGTGAAACCACAAGATAGAAAAAAAAACACAAAGCATGAAACTTTGGGTGGAAGGAGTCATGGCCAGAGGCAATGTGTGTTGCTGGTGGTCTCTTACTATGCCGAGGGGAAAAAAAATGCTTTACATACTCGGAAAATAACAGACTCCTCAATTTTTCTGCCTTGTAGAAACAGTTTGCAATTTTGTTCAATTCCTTAGGTCAAAAGAAGCAACTCTCTACCCAGTTCAGACCAAGCTGCAGTCCACAGCCCTGGTTTCCTTGTGCATCACTGTGGCAGGTTGGTGAGTGCCCCGGTGCTGGGGAGGGAAGCAGCAGGTTGTCTTGAAGATGAGGACTGGGTAAATAGAGCAAAACGAAACCAAAATAGAGATTATTATCAGTACACGTCAAGTGAGTCACAATTTTCCAGGTGTTTGAATGAGGAAGTTTTCTCTGCTGGATAATTTGAATGAAGAACATTATATTTGATTTTGTCAGTGGAAATGTTTGGGTTTTTTTTCCCCAGTAGCATCATTAGTTTTCTTGTGTTTCCTCATGCATTTATTTTGCATCAGATGCAAATAAAATCTATATATTTAGCTACCTCTTTTTATACCGTTGTGCATAGATACAAGTTCTTTAAGGCAGGGATATTATTGTTGTTTAACTGCTTGGTGCTTTCTGGTGGTGTTCTGATCTTTAGACACTACCATCGTAGTAATAAAATATAATGATGATAATAATGTCTTTGGGAGGGCACTTCCTGAAATTGCTTTTTGGGCCTTGTGAAGAACACTTTTATCTACCAAATGGTTAAGAGACTATAAATTGAAGGTAGTCATTAAAAAGTTGAATTTATCTGCATGTAATTCTTGAGGAAATAAGGGGACTCCTGTTCATAAAATCTACAATGCTCAGTCAGGAAGATGACAATCACGTGCGATTCAAGTGATCTATGATATCCAAAAGCAGCAAATCACAAAGCCATGGCAGTTAGTAACAGCAATCAGGTGACAAGGAATGATGGATCAAAACGTGTTTCTGCAAAACATGTCCATTATGAGTGACAAGTATTAATAAATATCACTGGTTTCATGCAAATAAATATCACATTAATAAAAATTATATTCTGCTGAGGAGCTCTTCATATTTTAAATACAGTCCATCTCTCTTACCATTGTCTCAAAGGCTGAGAGCATATAGATCTTCAATCATTTAAGTTTCAGCCTCTCAGTCAGGATCAGTTTTTGGCCATGGCCATGGCCATGGATATGGCCTTGGCCACCCATAGTGTCCACAAACAACAGCAGAAGCAAGAAAAAAAAAAAAAAGGCGGTGGAGCCCCACGCTCCAGCTCCTGCCTTCAGGAGTTGTCTGCATGGGCTCAGATAAATCTATCCTTAGTCTCCAAAGGTTTGGGGAATGGAGAGATTGGGTCTAACTTCCCGTTGGACACTGAGTGCGAACTGTTGCATGGTGGGGTAGTGGTTTGGGTGGCCAGGAGGGAAAGGGCTTGATGTGCATCTCAGGGGCTGCAGGGGAGAAGATGCCACAGAGCCACACTCTGTGGTTAAAAGCTGGCCAACCGTGACCAAAACAAGATTTGATTAGCTGGGGGCCCAGGCTTGCCCCGGTGAAAGTCCCGCTCGGTCCTGTGCTTGGAAGGGGAAAATTTCTCTCTCACAGCAAACTGGGGAAGGCGATCTGTGGGAAGCAGTGATCCCGTAGTCAGGAGGGATGGAGGGAGCCCTGGGGCAGTGCTGGGGGGGAAGAGGCCGTGCCTGGGCTGGGCAGGGAGGATCGCTCTCCTCTCCCACGCAGGGCTGCCCAGGGGATGACGGGCACTTTTCCCTTCCCTCAGCTTGGCCTTCACTGCTCACCATGGCGCTGAGGTCTGCCGGCTCTGCTCTAACGCACCACGAGGCATTTTTCTCAGGCCAGGAGCACGGGTGTCCGTGCAGTGAAGACCCCCCATGAGGAATCCTCTATGATTTCCCCTGCGCTACTTCCCAGTGCTCCCTGGGGAAAGAGACCATTTGAATCTTCAAGAACAGCACCGAAGCACGTGTTTTCTCCCCAAGACCTGTCAGCTGCTCTCAGTGGGGAGGAATGTGCAATGTAATTAGCACTCAGCATCCAAGGAGGACTAAAGGGCAACCCTTGGCGGTGGCTCTGGCACTGGGTGGGACGCTGTGACTTGCTGGGGGAGTCCTCCACGCAACCGGGGAGCTGCTGTGTGCTTATTGCTGCAGCCCTCACGCCCGGCCTTGCCCTCTCTAGGGCTTGTAGCCCTGCTGCAAACGGCCGCAGCTTAACACTCACGTGCGGGCTGTCTGCGCCTTGCAAACCCTGGTGATAAATCCTCTGGGGGATTAGTGTCCAGCAGCCCCGGCTGCTGCTGTTCCTGCTCAGCTCCCCATGCAGACTGGCCCTGCGGTGCGTGGGGAGAGCCGAGGTCCCTGTGGGGTCCGTGGTGCTGTGGACTCGGCAAGAGTCCAACTAGCCACATGTCCTGGAGGCTGCAGCCGTGGCACAAGCCAGGGCAGAGCCGCAGGCTGCCCGGCATGGGTGCCAGGGGCACGCCGGCCGCTGCTTTTTGGCCTCCCTTGCACCCCCTGGGAAATGCGCCGAGGGAGTTGCACGGACTTCATCGCCCTTCGACCAAGAAGGAGCTGAGGTTCCTCCTTTGCTTTCTTTAAAATTTCAAGTTTTATCTTGTGCCCTCTCTGCCTACCCCACAAGTCCCAATACTTGCACTCAGTTATTTTTCAGTCTCATTTTTTGTAAAACACGAGTGTTTCTCAGGGAGAGAAGTCTGACAGCTCTTACCTAGAAGGTGCTGTATAATCCCAAAGGTAGGAAAAAAGTTAAAGTTAGAAATAAAAGGAAAAAAAAAGTCAAAGATACTTAGTTGTCACCAGAAACCCCTGAGTGTAGTTGATCTCTGGAAAAAAATGTGTTACAATGAAATGGAAAAACCACAAAAGGATAACGGGAAGACAGGTGTAAAATTAGGGCCTGATGCAGCCCGCGGTGAACCGGCGAGAGCTGAACCCCGAGCACCACGAAAAGGTGGGCAGAGAGCTGCTGAGTGGCGCTGCGGGGAGAGGGCGGGCGGCTTTTTGCAAGGCTGTTTTTAGGTCACAATTACTTTGAAATTAATATTTTTTTTTTTCCCCATCAATAAGTGAAACCTAAAAAAGGCAAAAAGCATCTTGTAGATCTCCTTAAGTGGAAAACACCCTTTAAAGTATGCGTGATAGTGATCTCAGAAACAGCTGCCAGTCCTGGCAGGCAGCAGCAGCCCAAACACGCTATTCTTAGACCAAGAAAGCGTAAGTAGGTCGAGTTACAATTGGTTCTTGTAAACACCGTCCCCACTAAAATCAGAAATCAATACAAGGTCAGAAATTTGTAGTTGAATCAGAAAGATAAAATGGACGGGGTTGATTTAGCCTCCAAATACCTGTTCTTTTGGTTCATCTCCATTTTTACCAAACGCGTTTTGCTCCATATGCCGTCAGTGGTTGGAGGCTTCTCTCTGGTGGGGGAGGTACCACGAGCCCTCCTGAAGGCCTGGCACAAATAAGGCGGCGGTACCGTTTAGGGATGCCTTTTTATTTACGCATCCTGAGGTAAAGCTAAATAGTTAATGAGACTAAAAAGGAAGTGGCAACTTGATAAGTGCTTAGTGCTTGCTAATAAAACACACCGTACGTGTGAGCGGGGTGACTCCGGTCGCAGTGCTACCGTCTTACTTGCCAGAGCTGAGGTGGATGCGCAGGTTGTGCCAGTCCACCCGGGCGCCTGACTCCTGGAAATGCAGTTTTTCAGCTCAATCCTGTCCCCGGCCAGCGCCGGCCACCCATGGGCCCTGGAAGCAAGGTCGGAGTGACCACCTCCAGGCCACGTTGGCTGAACATGAATTTCAGGTCACTGGCTGCACCGAGGGCTTCCCAGGGAGTGGGGCATCAATGGCGATCGGAGGCGAGCAGGA
>NW_009637402.1:0-7637 GCF_000690535.1 Cariama cristata | reverse complement strand
TCCTCCGAACTCCTGTGTGAGCTTTGGAGCTCCTCACGTCTGGTCGACACCACACCAAGTGTCAGTGGGCTGCTGGCAAGAAAGGAGGGATGAGGAGCAGGAGAGGTGGATGGGGTTGGGCAGCTGAGGTGGGCCCGCAGGGCACTGCCTCTCCGAGAGGGCTGTGCAAGGCTCCTGCCTCCTCCCGAGGGTGGTTGTGCCTCCACGGCACTGCAGGGCACCGCGGTGGGGTCCTGGCTTCCCCAAAGCCACCGCTCTCTCCGTGCTCTCGTCTCTCTCCCTTTCTGGCATGGCAATATTTAGACACGGAGGGAGTTCATTTCTAGGCTAAAAAGAATGTTTGGAGTAAAATATGGGTGGTAAATCCAGTGCAGATTTTAATCCTGCATTTATTTTTTTTTTTAACTGCCCAGTTTTATTCCATATTTTATCTGCTTTTTTAGGTTGGCATTATAAGTTTGTTTCTACTCTATTCCACACATGTATTACATTACAGCTCAGGGACCTCCTCCACATCCAGTTGAGCACTGCCTAATTATAGCTCGAGCTGGCCTTTTAAATAGGCAGAGCATCTTTTCTCAGTAACGTTCCTCTCTGTCTTTTTCTTTATGAAGGCAGATGTGCTGCCGTTGTTTACAGCCGCCTCAATGAAGGAACCGAGACCGAAACGTCTTTAGCAGCATTGAGTTTATTCTGATCACAAGAAAAACTTCCGCACTTGATTGCAGAGGATGAGAAGGAAAGAGTACACCAAAAGGAGGTTTCCAAATAAGCCAGGCAAATAAGTAGGCAGGGCAACATGAGGAGACTGATCCATGAGCTCTCGACATAAAAGACTGAGGCTTAGCTGAACCTGAAATGAAAGAGGGTTGTCTTAACTGTGAGTGTGAGCCCTTTCCTTGGAAATGCAACCGAGGCAGTGGCCTGATTTTATTCCTTGCCCTGGTTAAAACGTTAAAATTTTTTGACATGGTTGGGATCTAATTGTCAGTCAAAAGCTGGGTTAAATTTTTAAAAACTTGGGTTTTTAATTGAGATAGACTTGCCAAGCCTTGTGATTTATAATGATTTTCACAGTATCTTTGAATTCCTCCTTGCAGCTCCAGCACCTGGAAGCATCTTCGCAAACAAGAATATGCCACTTTAAGTGAAAAGTGAATGTGCAGCTACTGTAGTTAGAAGAGCCTGAAAACAGGACTCCCGAGGTGCAAAACCACCAGGCAAATGACCTCCTGCCCTAGCAATTTGTGTTTCACCTTTCAAGAGAATGTTCTGCTTTCCAGGTCCTAAATCAAAGGGCAGCAATAATATCACTGTTAAGTTCATAAGTAGCCGTTGGCTATACTGCAGCTCCTAATGTGGGAATAAAATTGTACTTATATATAGCTGTCGCAAGATACAGTTGCAGCTTGGGTAGGTCCTGCCTGTGTAACTGAATATATCTTTCATTATATCAGCTATTACAGACCACCGATGGGAGTGTTTGGAAGACTGGCAAATCATACCAACTTTAAAACTTAATTGTCTGCTAAATTCATTCATTAGCAACACACTTGCTAATGGGTAATTCTTACACAATATTGATCATTGTCACTACACAGAGAAAACTCTCATTCCCTAGCAGTCATACTCTAAATTAGCTGTGTGGTAGTAGTTTGCACTGCTGGCTGCGGTCTTGGTCGCTCATAATCACCGAGGTCCAGGTCATCAGGCCGGAGAGCTCATCGGTGAGAGAACTCAGAGCCCAAGCGGTCTTCTTTCTTCTCTGATTTTCCTTGTTTGTGCCTAAAGTTTTCATGTTACTGCCAGCCTCCAAAAAGGGGCAGAAGGTCTCCTCTACTCCTGATACTACTGATGTTATTTTCTTTTGTCTTGCCATCTGTCCTTCTTGTCCCATCCACTCCGGGGCCCTTGCACTTTCTCTCTGGAAACTTTTGTTACCTGGATGCCTCCAATGTGCAACTACAGCTGTCTTTGCCCCTTTGGTGATTGCTTTGCTTACGTACTTTTGAAAAATTGCACCTGGCTATGTCATCACAGTGTTACAAAATACTTGCATGCTGTTGCTAATTACACTATTTTAGCCTTCAGGTTGAAGGCAAGTTAATATTGATGATATCCTGAGTAGTGGACTTTTAGAGGTGTCAGGCCCCTGTTTTGGCTACACTGTGCTGGTACGGAAAAACGCAACCAATGCTCCGCCTGCAAGAACATGCGATTCTGTAACTGAGGTGTTAAAGAACATGCCACTGAAGGAGGCATAACAGCAATTGAAAAAACCAAACCCAGAATCCCAAGAACTGGATTAGCAGGGTTTAAATCAATTAGAAACCGTGATCAGACTTTTTTGGTGGCAAGTTCAACCTCCTGCTTCTGGCAAGGCCAGCCTGGCTGCAGGACTTTTGAGGCAGTGAGAACTCCTGGGAGCCTTTTCTCTATATGCCTTTTGGGAGGACTTTGCCCTCAGAACGAGCCCTTTGATTGACTTCTGACGTCCTGCTAGAGGTTTCCAGCAGGTACCAATACTACAACAGGCAAAGCAGTAGTCCAAATGGCAACAGCTACCTTTACTGACTCACCGCCAGAATGAGACTCTCTGAACAAAGAGCTACGTTGAAGGCCTGTGGGATAGTGGTCAGTGATCCCAAAATTAAACCTGGCAGGCTAGCTGTGGTAATGATCATTGGGATCTGAAGAGGGACTGAGACAGAACTGAGCCACCACAGACCCAAGGTATCCCTCCAAATGGCCCAAGCCATGCAACAGTAAGTGCCTACACGTTGCCCACACTCACCACGCACGACCACGTTTGGCTCCAGGATCTGAACAGGGAGCACGGGTTGGCACCGCATCTCGCTCGGAGGTCTCCAGAGGTCCCACCTGGTTCCCTTGGTCTCTGCACCTGCATCCCACATCTCCTCACTAAATCCAGTGGTGGCACCGGTGACTGCTGTGCAGCCATCTGTCTGGAATGTAATGAGAAATGACTACAGAATTTCCATGGGAAATGAAAGACCTGGATTCAGTTCCCTCAGCCTAGGGAAGACCAGGCTTTCATCTCCCAACACTGCTTGTGGGGGACATTTTTCATCCAGCATTGTAAGGCTTTCAAGGCCTATGGGACGACAGGGACTAGGGGGATGTCAGGACAGTAACTGAGTCATGAAGTGTCCTTAACCTGGCTTGGCTAAGTATTTGGCATAGCGTGGGACCAGTCTGCTGGGACACAGGGTCATGCTGCCCCTCTTTGGCTCTGGGACCATGCTGCATGGTACCACTCTGCTATACACAGAGCAAGGGTTACGGACTCGTCATTACCAGTTCATGTAGCGCCTACAGATGTGGCTTCTGGCTGATGAAATAGAAAGAACTTTTAAAATGTTGAAACTGGTTACACTTTAGCTGTATTTGCATTTCCCTGATATTTCTTGGACTACAAAAAGCCCCTCTATTGGTCAGTGCCAAAAATCTCAAGTGGCTAGAATAAGACTAGATCCATCTTTTCATTCAGAAGGTCACTATTTGAATGTAACATGTCCACACGACAATTTGCCTGCGGCCTGATTCAGTAAAGCTCCTCAAATGCATTCAACTCTAAGCGAGAAGAGCTATTCTGAAATCAGCAGTTGACTCATTTACAGCTAAACATGCCCTTAAACACTTGATGGGATGCTGCAGCGTGGCTCCTGGCCCCTGGGTAGCTCGGCACCCAGCCAGGCTGTGGGTGCAGGGAATGGCCACCTCCTAGGAGTTGCCCATTTATTTTATTATAATTTTTTCTGCCACTAGGCAGAAAAGAGGTTGAGATCTGAAAGTCACTGGCACTGGTGAGCTTTCCTTCTCTTGTCCCAGCTCTTCCAATTGCAAATAGACGTGCAGCTCTCAGAAGACACTCAAGGGAAAGTCCCCTCCTGCGGCACATGTAAATGCAGTCGTTAGTGTCTGCTTGGCTGCAAGTACCCAGCAACTTGCACATCCTCATTCCTTTCACTGAATAATTAAGGAACTTTCAGAATGTCTTAAGACACTTCTGCTTCTATGTGAAGAAATATTTTTTCAGGCTCAGACCACTTACAGGGTTGGTTTTTGTTGTTTAGTCCCATTTCATCAACTGTGTCCATTTCGGGGTCACCTCTTGGTAGCCAGACAACGACTTTCTTCACCTGAACGTGACAGTGGATTATTTAATCAGTCCTCTCAGTGAAGAGTCATCTAATCCTCCTAATCCTTCTCGACGTGTTCTCTTGCTTTCCACGCCTGGAAGAGTAAGGGCACCAAACTTTAGCTGAAACATTATACTGCAGGATCATTACTGCAGAAAAAATTCATCCAAACAAGTCCTTCTGGGATCAGATAATGCCCAGCTGGTCCTTAATGAGATTTTGAGGCAAGAGCTGACAGGTGTCCTGCAGCAGGGATGGATGCAGATGCCAGGGATGGCTACGGGGGGAACTTCAGAGACCCAGACCCCACGGCAGTGGCAGCACGACGCTACCCTGGCCGTGTTGTCAACAGTGGGCTCCAGCTGTACCACGGTTGTTTGAGACCGCACAACTACGATCTGGGAAACCTGCCGAGCCTCAAGCCTGTATTGGAACCGGGCTGGTGTGAATATATATAACTGCAAGCTGTAAAGAATACTTTAGATGCTACTCTAGCAAGGGCTAATGACTGAAAAGCCAAACTCTCCCTGGAATTCTGCATCTATGAAGATTAGCTTTCACCCCTCTATAAATTATTGGAATCTGTCCTCTACCTCCCTGAAAACACCAAGGGCTTCAGATTATCTACCCACAGCCTATGACAAGCTCCAAAGCTCTGGTAAAAGACCCGTATTCACAATCATAACAGAGCCACAGTACCAATACAGAAATCAAAGCTGCTGCCTAGAGCAAGGGCAGGGAATTCATGGACAATATGTTTCTTTTAAAAAACCCAATTTTTGAAATAGACTTTGAAAAAAAGCTTTATTATATTGTTACAGAAGATATTTACAGTACATAAAGTATATGCAAAATACAAATATTTTGTAACATATAACTTTGACAAGTGAGACTGATCCCTGCTGGCTTTGGATTGCAATTTTTAAGCAAATTTATTTCAGTCACAACAAAAAGATTAGTGGTGAATCCTGTATGAACTCACAGACTTCATATCTAGACCTCCTTTCTTCCTTGCTGAGGGCATCTTGGTCCATGGCTGTGGTCTTTCTGTGCTCAGGAAGCAAGTTTGTATTGGAATAAAATGCTTATAACAGGCAGCTGAGGGCTATTTTGGTATCCTTAGCAGTGTCCAGTTATGAAAATATTCCTTCTGGTTCTCCATCTCCAAGAACAGCAAGAGAAGCTACTTGTCTATTTCTCTGGACTACGGCAGCCAGAAATGTGAATGTCTTGGGCTCATACATACCCACACAGCTGTCCATTTTCTATTCATCTCCACCTGAGACTGAAGCAGATGGCCTGTGAAAGCTGGAGAACTCAAGCTGTATTAAGCAAAAGCTTCCCCAGCCCTTCAGCACTCTCAGAAATTTCTTCTTGGGTTTTCTGGCCCCCGCAGACTTCACAGCAGCTTTCCCACCCCTGTGTAGAGCTGAAGTGCAGCAAGACTCTTCCTTCCTTGAGCATATGGGGCACACAGGGATCCTCATGCCCCTGCAAAGGGCTTGGGCAGGCACCAGATGTGATGAGGTGAACTCGAGAAACCCCTTGCCCATTCCTGAGGGGCTACAAGTTAGACCCTCCCAACCAGGGGTGGTTGGGACCAAGGCAGTCATCTGCCCTAGCGCTGCTCCTCTGCCCACCACCTCCCTGTCCGTGGTGGCCTGCACAGGCTGAGACTCCATGGAGGGGTCTCCAAAGAGGCTGAGTTAGACCTCCCCCTCCACTGACTGCTGGGGATCTCGGAAAGATTGGCCTCGTTAGGCTGAAGATGCACTTTGGCTGCGTACCCCTAAGTCTTAACCATACAGACAGGTAAGCAAGGAAAAGATCACCCTGGTTTTCCTTATACATCTTTCTCATATTTTTTTCCACCCTTCTCCTCTAGAATTATCCAAGAATAAAGAAGAGCCAATGCAACAGTTTCATTGTCCATGAACTATTTATAGCAAATGGCTTTCCAGTATGCCGTTTATCAAATGGAAAAAATATAGCTTGGTCTTTAGTGATACTCAGAAGCTTTGAAATTCAAAGAAAAGAACTTGCTGTATATGAAGTAAACAAATAACAGGCTTTTGAATGGAAAAAAAAAATCCTTTTTTTGGGTAGAAGTAATTGTTCCAAGCTTTCCTCTTTCCGTCTCTTTGGAATAAAGCATCCAACACCCTATTTCAAAGATTTTTTTTGTCCAAATGAAATAAGTAGACCTGAAAATACTTTCCATTTTTTGTGATGTATTGGCCTGCAGGTCCATCCAATTTGCACAAGAGTGTAAGAGGTCCAATAGACGGACAGAATGAGTATTGCTTGAACTAAAAAGCATGGAAGACTCTTTCCAGCTTTCCTGGGGTTTAAATCAGGCCCTAGAGGGAGGTTGGTTTGCCAGCTGTGCTGTTTCTCCCTGAGCACACTGCAGCTACAATTTGCAGTAAGCATTAACTGCTTCTCTACTGGCATTTTCACATTTGCCCATGAATATACTATAGGAAAACTAAGAAATGGTACAGTACTTACGGATCAGATGAATTTATGTAAATGTTCATCACCTCAGCGAACAGTTCTCGTGAAAGGTAGCGAGAAATAAACTGTGAATAACTCCTCCCCAGTCCTACCAAGAGGGAGATGGGAGAAGAGACATTTAAAAATCTCACCCAAGGTGTCAGTGATTTTCTCCAGGGTTTTCTTAGCTCAAAGGCTTTTTAGCAAAATAAAACAGTGTTTAAAAAAATATAGTCTTTACCAAAAGTTTGGAGAGAATGTTCCTAATGGAAAATGGTGCATCTAAACCCCAGTGAAGCCAGTTTAATACCCCTGACATTTTCTGGTAGCTAGGATTATGCAGAATGAGGAAATCTGGGATGTACCATAGCCAGGTGAAAGCCATGCAAGCACATGGACCTACCTTCCCTTACTGCCTTCCTGCCACCAAATTGGTTTTAGGTTGTAATGTACTAGCTAGGCTGAATGGCTGGTAGGAATTGGCTTTTTGGTTCACAAAATAGGGGTCGTCACTCTGCTTGCGTTAGCTTTCTGTGGCAGAAGCCAGGATATTCCTGTGGCGCAATAGCTGGGTACCTCCTAGCGCAGATTTCCACCTGTGTAACACACTAGCCTTTATAAAAACTTGAAATGATAGCTACGCGTCAGAGCATGCTGGGATGCAACGAGGAAGGCTAAGGTCTGCTTGGAATTAAATCTGGCAAGGGATGACAAAGACAACAAGAAGAGCTTCTACAAATACATCAGCAGCAAAAAGGGGTCTAGGGAAAATGTGGGCCGGCTGTTGAAAGGGGTGGGTGCCCTGGTGATGGAGGATACAGAAAGCAGAGCACAGTTACTGAATGCTACCTTTGCTTCAGTCTTTACACCTACGGCAGGCCCTCAGGAATCCCAGACCCTGGAAATAACAGAAGAAACCGGGAGAGAGGGAGACTTTCCCTAGGTGGAGGAGGACTGTGTTAGAGATCATTTAAGCAA
>NW_009637401.1:137553-137798 GCF_000690535.1 Cariama cristata | reverse complement strand
AAACAAAGAAAAAACAAAATCTGAAGAAACAAAAAAAGAAACAAACAAAAAAGAAACAAAAAAGAAAAAAGAGAAAAAGGGGAAAAAAAAGAAAAAGGGGAAAAGGGGAAAAAAAGGAAAAAGGGGAAAAGGGGAAGAAAAAGGGGAAAAGGGGAAGAAAAAGGGGAAAAGGGGAAGAAAAAGGGGAAAAGGGGAAGAAAAAGGGGAAAAGGGGAAACAAAAGAAAGAAATAAAAAGAAAAACAC
>NW_009637401.1:130088-137477 GCF_000690535.1 Cariama cristata | reverse complement strand
ACCCTCCACAAAAAACCTAAAAGAAGAAACAACCCCCAACCCCCCGACCTTAGAAACACCCGGATCGAGCTGCCCAGTCCTCCCACCGCTCTCTGTAATCCAGGAGGAGCAGCCCAAGGAAATAAAAGGCAAGATCAAAAATAAAAAAAACCCACCCCCGGCCAAGGCTTGGCAGGCTGGAGAAGGTGTAAAAGCCATGAGCAAAAGATGGACAGCGGGTGCGAAGCGCAGTGCGGGGGCTGGGACTGCTGCCCCCCCCGGCGCTGGGTGCCTAATCCTGGCGCTCCCCCCCCTTCCCTCCTCCAGATCCGTTTTCTCCAAGGAAAGTCACAAGGTAACCACGGCTGGCTGTAACCTAAGAACTAAGGATGGCTGGGAGATTATTTTTACATTAAGAGCTGCCTGAAGATGCAAACGTGCCTTCTGATGAGTTTTGCACTTTGGGTTTGGACCGAGGCATGTGCAGTCATCTCCCGCTAAACGTCCTACCCCCGAGACGGTGCTCACACACGCACGGCCGCAGCGCTCGGTGCAATCCCCAAGGCATGTGTACCTGGACAGAGCACCCAAGGTACAAAAAGAAATTTAAGCCTCTTCTCTGAAACCAATCTCCTTTCCCCTGGATCACACTTTTGATCTAATTTGTTTCTCTGTCCAAATGACTTGGCTCAGCCTTCTCCTTGAAAATTCGGTGTACAGTTGACATCAATCATGTCTCAGTCTAGGGAGGGATAAGGATAGAATATCAGAGAGGTGACCATGCATGCCACATGATTCAAATCATCTCAGCATTGATTAATTGGGTTCAATCTGAGTTTCAGAATCATAACAACTGTTGTTCCCCTTCACATAACATCAACAGGGCCTTTAAAGCAGAGTATCCATTTACTGCAAGGCATGTGATGCATTAAGACCATCATCTTCTATTAAACCTTAAAGGCTGGACGAATTTTAGACAAACTCAATTAGGTCAAGATGGTTCTGCAGTGATCAGACATTGTTACCCCTTCCTCTTCATCAGGGATTTTTCTACCCCCTCTACTTTTTCATAGAAAGGGCAAAGTATTTTGACATATCGAAGATGCACACACACCTTGAGCCTATCTTGTCCCTGCTCTGACCGTGCAGGTAACACACTTAAACAAAGGCAAATCCCCTTTAAAACTTGTATAGGAAGTATCTCATAAAAGCATGCCCTACTTTCTCCTGGATTTACAGAAAAACTCTTTGGATACCTGAGAGTTGGGGCATGAAGCTGTTATCAAGAGGAAGCAGGAGCAGACAGAAAACAGTGTGTTTCTGAGCTGGCCAGGAGAAGATTGTACCTTCAGAAGAAAGGAAGAGCCAGGCAGGACTCCCGGCCCTTATAAACAAAGTTATCCCTGCTCCTACGCCCAGTAAGAAGTTGTGCTTGGGTTAGATGGCTGCTCATCAATTAACTACAGCTAAACCAGGACAGAAACACCGCCTGGGCGGACGGGGGGAGAGCAGGGTTTGAGATGGAGACTACTTCTACAATGCAGGTTTCCATATGTTAAGAAAGATGAGCCATATTTGTGTGTGTTTGATTCTTATCTACCAGCTGGGATCACTCATCTGGGTTGTAACCGAAATAATAATGATTAAAGAAAAGCATGCCTGCCTTGTAATGTTGCAAGTATGGGCCTCCACATCACATATATTCTGTTCCAATTGAGGAATGACCTATCACAAACGCAGCCTTGAGCAATCAGAGGAATATCATTTCTAATTACTGTTTTGCAAGCTGAAACCCTATTAAGTACTTCCCTGTTGTGCCTATTATGACTGGTTCTACACTTAAAACAAAAGCATCCTTCTTTTTTTTAATCATTCCGCTTTGTGTGGGAGCAATATCATTGTGATTCAGCTCAGGGATCGCTTGCTTTTTTTTTTTTTTTTCCTATTTACTTCTTAAGAAAAGCTTGGAGGCCCTAGTTGCAGAAGTTGAGAGATGAATGTTGCGTGACTGCTCCTCGTAGCAGGGACAGCCTAAGAACTGTGCCTAAATCAACCCCCTGATTTAAGGCATGAGAATTTTCAAGTAGAGAAGTTCCACAACCAGACTTTCAGGAGAGTTTTAAGATGAGTTTACTTTAAAGCTTTATCTGCACAAACTGCCCTACCATGAGTATGCCAGCGATGAAAATGGATATATGATATTTATATCACATGATATAAATGGATATCCCAGAACAAAACACAGGCAACACAGCAGGGCCTGGCTAGGCAGAGCACTGGGGATGGCATCGCCCTTCAGAGCACCGAACAGTCACACCGCTAACCCCAATACATCGTCTTGAGCTGTACGGCTGATGGCTGGTTTTGACTGATTTTACCACTAGGAACAGTGCAGTGGGGAATTAAACAACCCCCAAAGAAATGATAACAATAAGTGCACTACTGAAAAGCGTAAGTGATGGTGGGAGACGGCAGCAAACACTCCAAAGGGACATCCACGTGATGCTCAGCTTCGGGACCAGGACTCTGGAGCCAGGAGTTGTCACTGTGCTCACATGAATTAATCAAGTAAACTAATTAAGCAAGTCACTGTGCTGACTTGAAGCAGGACACCCAGTTGATTTGGTCAAATAACAGAAACTGTTGTCCGGACACTGGTCAGGTCCACGCACACGTTTTACTTGTCAGTCATTAAGGCAGAACCAGAGTTTTGCTGTCTCTGGCTATCACATCCAAAAAGACAATTCCACTTGTTCCTTTCACGGGTCTAAGCCAGGGGGGCAAACCCACTTCACGAATACCTGAAGCCACATTTGAAAGCAGCGGAATAAAGAGATGCGCACACAAAGATGGACAACAACTGATTTTCAGGCCAGGCGACCTCCAGCTCAGCCGGAGCAGAGGCAGCCAGTCTCCAGCACTGAATTTGTACGAGACCTGTGGGACATCCCACGATTGCACCCCAAGGAGCAAACCCAGCAGAGATCCCTCCCTGACATCAGTCAGTGGCTACTGCTGATGTCAGCAATGCTGGACTATGTAATAGACCGTAAAAAAGGAACTACTGCTAAAAATGTACAGCCCCCAGCCATTTCATATATATAGCCCAAACTAGCAGACACTTTCATCTTTTCTTTCTTACTAGACAGACCGAGAGCAGAACCCCCTTATGTCCTAAGGGAGTCGAGAAAAGAAACATCATAATGCGAGATGAACTTGGATAGAACAGCAAAACCAACCGGAGATCCACATCTCAGCCTTTGCATCCAGACTGGCAGGAGCGAGGAGGACGGGGGCCATCAAACAGCAAAAAGCTGCTCAGTTGCCGATTCCCATTTCCCTCGTGCGCTCATGGAGGCAGGGCTGGGGGCAGAGGGGGGCACGGCATTTAAGACCGAATTGTCCATCACCTGCAGGAGAGGGCCAAGGCAGGATTGTACCAGCAACCCAGCATTGGCACTGCCTGACCTGCCAACCTTAACGAATCTGTTACTGGGCTGCAGAGCAGCAGCAGCCCTTTCCTATGGGATTACATGCCCAGAGAACGGTCTGCTCTCCCGGAGAAGAGGTAAGCAACTCTCTCAGCCCTTTGCACTCCCAGGGATGGAGGTCTCAGGTGTTGAGTGGATAAATACCAATACTGAGGTTTGCTACACTGAAAAAGCAAAACCTCCTTCCCCCCCCCTCCCCCCCAAACTCTACTTATAGAGGAAAAATTTCCCAAGTGACCATGCCACGTGAAGAGGTTCTTCATCTTCCTGTAATACAAACCATCCATCTGCGTGGAGTGGATTCCTTAAGGGTTGTTTATTTTCTCTCACTTCTTTTTCCTTCTTTCACATCAGCTGCCCGGTCCCTTCCCCCAGCCCTCACACAAAGTCTCAGATGGGCAACAGGAGACGGACACAGCCCCAAGAGCAACGTCGTTATCTCCTAATTTGTGGTGGGAGGAGAGCACAGTGGCACCTGCACTTCTCAGTTTGGGCCGATTCTTGGGGATGACCCTCACATTTCCCCCTGTAATGGTACCCACTGTCCATCATCCCTGTAGGCTCCGAGTCTCCCCTCGGCAGGAATGGGGTAAGAACTCACAGTAGGCTCCTCCAAAGCAGCTGAAGGCGAGGAAACAAGAGGAGGAATGCACTGAACCAGACCTGGATTTGAACTTTTAAGTCTCCCTCTCGCTGAGCATAACTTTTCACTTTGAATTTGACTGATCCAGTAGCTATAAGCTACAGAGAAAGAGTGCACATGTAAGGATGTATCCCATCCCTCTGGACTTTCGGGGAACTCCGAGCTGGTGCTGCCCCAAGTTTCTTCGGAGCCTCAATTCATTTAGTGTTCACCAAGTGAACTATTCCAGGAATGTGCAAGGATCAGTCCCCAGAAGAGCAGATTGAGAAGGGGGAGGCCGTACAGCAACACAGCTTTTCCCCCAGCTTTTTAAAGCAGATTTCTTTTGCCTGCCTTCCAGCCAACTTCCCCTATGTGACCTGAGAAGTTTCCCTAATAAAAATATAGATGTAACCTTATCTAAAGTGAGTGCAGCAAATGTACTACGGATAATGCGTAATTAATAACAGAAAAATAATGTTTCCCCTGTTATTAAATCAAGGCCTCCCCTGACCTCTCACCCTCGTATAAGTGCCTTTAGTTTTATGACAGCAATGGACAAAGTTATTGCGTGTCCGTATGTGCATGCACATCCTAGCTGGCAAGGGGCTCACCTAACTATTGCTGGAGTTAGTTCAGGGATTTTCCTTTTTTTTTTTTTTTAAGGTTAAAAAAAGAAATGCCTCCAGTAGTTTACATGACGCTTGGCCGGTGAATGAACTCAATCAGTGTATGAAACTAATCTGGTTCCACTGAGGAAAGATTCTGCCTCACGGTCTCAGCGCAACAATATCTATTTACACACACGCACGTGTACGTGGATTACTTTTGGGCTCCCTAATGCATTTCCAGGCTCAGATGGATGCTCGAGGAATGTCTCAATATTTATACATATTTGCAGCATGCAAAGAGAAAACAAAGAGCACTCAAATTCCCTGGAAGGGCTCAGCGGTTTTTTGGTTGTAACGCAGTAAAATCTTCAGTGCTTACAAGGCGGCATTTCTTCCCTGACTGCTTTTCTTGTTTTAATACTTGCAGAAGCTCAGCCCCCAGCCATCACTGCTGACATAAACATATTTATACATTGGGAGAGATGAACTAGGGAAAATTAACAAGTTTGGACCTGAAAGCACATCGAGACGTTAAAGAAATTAATAAATACGAGGCCAGCCTGGTTTTCTCTGCCGTTCCCCCCTTCCCCAACGTGCTGATTGTCAGTAATGCTATCTAACTCCAGAGGTCATCGGGCTCGTCTGATGTATGGGCTTCCCTTCTGATTCATTACGTTTGATGCACGGCTCTTCCAGGAGTCAACTCAGCAAAACCCTTGGGTTAATGGAAGCCACACCAGCTCCTAATCCAGTAGCTTTGAATTCTTCTGTTTGTGTTGGACAGGCGCTGTGCGAAAGCCCGCTCCTCCCAGGGTCAGAGGAGCTCCTTCTGATCAGCGGCGGCAGTGATGTGAACCCCAGGTCACACGTTTTCCACTGGTCCTCCAGATTTACCAGCCACAGCAACGACGCTCCCTCGCCCCGCTGAAGCCCTGCCACGCACCCCGGGGACCCACCGCTCCCCCGGGAGTTCGGCAGGGACAGAGGGAAGGGACAGGACCACGTCCCTGTCATCATGTAAAGCCGTCTGGATGCAACCCCTCTCCTATTCCTGTGCTTATTTCATTGCCTAATTTCAAGGCAAGTAATTTCAAGGCTCAACCCAGAGCTGTTGACCTCTCCCCAAAATGTTTTTCTCTTTGTCTTTCTCTGAAGTGCTAAAAGAAGCAGAAATATTGGTTTTCTTCAAGATTTTCAGCTCAACGCTTTCCTTTAAGGAGGTGGAATACTCTTTGCCTTAAACACACAGACGCGAGCCAGCCCCTAGGTCTCAGTATTCATCCATTCAGCCCCTGTGGTTTGAACGTAAAAATCTGCGCGGAGATAAATGCATCTTTTAAACGGCAGCCGCGCACGCAGGCGCTTCAAGGGAAATGCTCCCGTGAAAGCAGGTATTTCCTCCACCCTCCTCGCTCACATATCTACCTGCCGCGCTTCTCCAGCTCTGCCCGCAGAAGGGCCAACACGGGCCCCAGCGTTAGGAAAGCAGAGGGCACACCGCGCTCCCTCCTCTTCCAGAGTCAGCGCTCGCTTCGGTTCAATCATTCCACCAAGCTAAATCCTGCCACGTTCCTCAGGCAAAGTATTGCGCACCAGACTATAAATACCATGCCCTGTGTTTCCTTGGGGTCCTCCCTTCCCTCAAAATGCTTGCCGGGGCTGAATAGTCCCTGCTGTTCACCAGCAGCTTTGCACCGGTCAGGATGATATCCAACTCGAGGAGGTTAAAATAGGATCAAGGAGTCGGGGCGTCTTCCTCCAAATGGCGTAACGCAGATGATGGAAATGAGTTAACCCCATCACCTTCCCCACCGCTCGCTGCTCTGTGTTTAAATCCCCCTTCAAGGGGCTGCGGGATGCCCCGACACACGCTCCCCTCCCACCGAACCCTGCCATTTATTTACTGTTTTAATAACTCTTTTCGGCCCAAACAGTACACGGACATGAACGGCTGCAGCTGCTTCAAAAAAGGCGCCTTCTGTCTTCCAAGTCACCATCGGGTCTCGTAAATCTTAAAAATATTTCACGGAGCACCAAAACAAACCCCGCACGCACAACGAGTTGCCTTCCAAGCACACAAACACTTTCAAGTTCAACAAAACGTTTCATTTCAGTAAGAGCAAGCTCTTTCCTCTAGTTTCGGAGCCTCTTTGTTCAGATTATCTCTCTACGAATTCCCCAATGAAATGAATTAAAAAATGAAACAAAAAAATAGTGTTGTCAGTCTGAAAACATCCAAATAATATATTTTGCAAAGAAACTTCCTATTCCCGTTGGGTTTTTTGGGGTGTGGTGGCGGTGGGCTTTTTTTATTACATGTTTTGCCATCAGCAGTGACATTTTGTGAGGAAAAAAGCCTTATTTCATCAAAATAGCATTTTCTGACAAAACCCCAATTCTGTTGCATTTCCTCTCTCTGCACAGATCAGTCCCTGGGACTGAGCACCCCTCCACCACACCTAAAAACCCCTCTCCAAGAACTATGCACAAATGCAGCCAACTCCATTTTAGAAACAAATCTGCTCTGTTTACTGATAAATATTTATTCAGATATTTACCAAGAGAACATGAAAGGCAAATCCAGCATCTGTATTTCCAGTATCACTTGCCGGGGAATATCACCAAATACACCGGGACACAGGCATCGGAGGGTGGCTTTGAGATCACCCCCCCAAATTTACTTGTG
>NW_009637401.1:124563-130059 GCF_000690535.1 Cariama cristata | reverse complement strand
CCTTAAAATCAAAGGTGAAATTCTGATTTCTTCTGAAGGCCACAGCTTTTCAGGCCTGCTCAGCTGCTCTGCAAAACATTATGTTGATATGACTTGGAAAAAGCAAAATAATGAATTCACATCCCCATGGGGAAAACCCAGCATGGGGGTGACGGGGGGGTACCTCCTCCTGGGGCAGGGACCTCTAACGAGAACATCCATATGGGCCTTGCAGCTGTTTCCATTGACAAAAACGGCCTGTTGCGGCTTTTTTTCTGACACTAGGTGAGCTTCTTATTTCTGATTTATGCCAGTTAGCGAGAGACGAGGGTTGGACTGCGTGACGCTGTACGGCACTTCTTCATTCGCTGATATTACAGGCGGTTACTGGAAAATAATAGGTCTGCATAGACCCTTGCTGCAGCTTATTCTATCAAGATAAAGCCGTGGTTTCATATGGATGGAGGAAATCAGCTACAGCAGCAGAGCTCAGAAAAATATCATAACAATACAAATAACAAAAGCATAAAAGGAAGAAATGCTCACGAATCCACTGCAGAAATGCTCCTAAGCAATGAAGTCCCAACAACTGTAAATCTCAAGCCCGCAAAGTTTTATCCCGGTACTTAGATCTAACTTCGCTTTCCCTGAAGGAGAAAATAGCTCCTGGTCTGAGTTCAGTCTCTGGTTTGAAGTCTCATAGCTGAAGCCTGCCAATTCTGAAGTGTCTGAATAGGCAGAAAATCAAGGATTTTAGCTAGGGTACTTCGTTGCCAAATACCAAACCAGAATTTTCTCTTTACTATAAATTGGTATTTATCTCTCTGTACAATACATAAAAAAGTAGATTAATAGAGCTAGAAGAAACAAAGTCACCACTCCCCAAAATCATGGGAATAAGTAACTATTCCAGACAAAAATTACACACTTTTTTTGCAAGAAAGGGTTTTTTGTTTGTTTGCAACCAGCTATGAAATTCTGCAAAACCTAAGGAAATGTCCCCGAATGAGAGCGAGAACGATTGCCTCGAGGTTTCTTCAGTACCTTGGGAGATACGGAAAAAGCGAGCAGAAGATAAATTACGAGGTGGCACCTGAAAACCTGCTCAGCTTTCAGCGCAGAGGAAGGTAAACATGTTGTTTTGCTTACTTTCATCATTGATTTCAGGAAGCCGGGAAGGCTGCTCAGAAAATGGTTCCCCAGCCTCAGCTACAATGCAGTTCCAATAATAGACAGCGTAGGCAGATGCTTAATCATCTTCAAATCATGTTGCGCTATGCCAGACCTAGAGCTCTTGGCCGGCGGTAAGACACAGTTAAGCTCCTGTTTAGCTGAAGAGTTGCAACAGGGCTTGAAGGCAGTTGTCCCACTAGCCCGGCAGGCAGGCCCTTGATGCGCTGGGAATACGGGCGGTTCGGGGCTGTGATTGACAGGCAGCTCGGAAACTTTCCATAGGAGAGAGGCTGTTAAATTACACACACCTCGTAGGTCTCGGGAACTATTTTTTCCTACTTCTTGACTAATTTTTGAGCCTTAAAATTTGCACCTACACTCAGTGCTCTATGCTACCTTCCCACCTCCAACAAAGCATCCTTCCACCTCATGGTGCAAAAGAGGGGACACCTCTGTGGGGGGAACTATGGGATCCTCAGAGATCCTTTCATGTTCCCAGTAAGATTTACAGCCTCATGCTCACCATCAACCTCCTAATTCCAGCTGGAGCTGAAAGAAGAGCTTGCTTGAGTCTGAAACACACCCCCTCTGAGGGGACGCAAATCCGCTGGCCTGGGAAGAATGGCTGTTAAGAGATCTACGCGTTCAGCTGGGCCATCCACGACAGCGCCCAGCTCCACTCTCACCCGAAAAGCTTTCGCTTGTCTATTTATTGCAACTGCCTGCCAGTGCCACAACACACAGAGGAGTAAATACCGCTGCAAAGAGCTGCTGGAAACGGCAGGAGAGGGCAGGGGAGGTGGGAAGGGTTAAATAAGCCATGTGTCCCGTTACTGCGACTGGAGCTCGGCCAAGCTGCGAGGGCTGATATTGCTCCGTCGGGATGTGTGCCATGGAATCCTTCCTGATTGGGAACGCTCGCAGCCTTGGTCTCGCATCTCACCCAAAAGGCACCGCAACAGCCCAGCGACCCCAGTTCAAGGTGATAACAGGGTGTTGAAAGGGACAGCTGCCGGCATCTCCCCCAGCACATCCCACCACGCTGCCTCGGGCAGAGCCGGACCGCCTGGGCAGACCGAGGGGCCAGCACACGTCCCAGCCGACTGGCCCTCGGCAAAGGCTGCTGCCAGTGCTGGCTCTGGTTAATCCTTGCCAGCAGCTTCTCTGCAGAGATTTGCAATAGAAGACAACCGTGGGAACACCTTCATCCACACCACAGCAAGAACACACTGTTTGCTCCCTCGCCATCGGCCACGTGCCACATCCACAATCCTTCACACTAAATTTTCCACTGTAGTTCTCTCCCTCTCCCATGGATGTATCAGAGCTAACTTTCTTCCAGCTACTCCTGGCCCGGGAAGAGTGAAGACACAGCAGTGCTGAATGCTGGGCTGTGGCGCGGGGATGCCGCCCACAAGCTGGTGTGGACACGCCGGTCTGGTCCACATACCGTGGCTCTGATCACAGCCACCAGCCTGGCTCCTCCCCGTCAGCCCCAAGAGGGATGTCGGCGTGTGGACAAGGCGTACAAATCCAATAAAATTAACACCCCTCTCCCTCCTACCCTCACTGCTTACTTTGGGAAACAGGATACACAGGGACTTTTCTGCTCGGGACTACCCGGGTTTATTTGAGGTGCGCTTTCAAATAAGTTGAGCTGTGCAAGTACAGAATCTGTGGGATCACTCCGTTCCTTTAGACTCAGGGGCTCAGGACCAGTCCGTGCCAGAAAGTCCCACCAGTGACAGTGTTTGAAGTCTATTTGGTTGAACTAAGCAAACTCCTTAACAAAGGCTCTTTCTTCATGTTTCTGCTCAGCTTCAAAGAAATTAGGGATGCTTCTCTGAAAGCATCCCGGACTAAACCAAAGCGAGCAGCAGCATCAGAGCTGGCACAGCTCAGGGGCTCGTTAACCCATCTGGGGACTCAAACCAAGCTACTGCTGAGCCCTGCTAATTGCACACATGCGTACGTGGGGCAAACGACAGCTTCCTTAAACCCCTGTGAAAGATGTTTAAACTAACAGGTTTTACCTTGTATTTGTCATAGGCCGGGAATACCCCCGTGGCTGGTTAATGCACAGCAGCTGAGCCCCGGTAACTCGATCGTGTGCCTGAACCCAGTTCAGAGACTGTCATACCAGAAATAAAACGCTGCAATAAGTCTCGTGCGTGGGGAAAAGCAGAGGAAGCCATTGTGTGCTGGGGGAAGGAAAGCCCAGCAGCCCTCCTACCGCCCTGGCACCTGGGACCCGACTCCGCAGCCAGCCCTGGGAAGGCTAGGCTTCCCTGATGCTGTTTTGGGGAAGGATGCAGCTTTTTCTAACTTCACCTGATTACCCCTGAATGACGCTGGCATGGGCAAAGAGAGCTGACCTCTGCACCGGCCACCTCCACCTCCGCAGGAGCACAGGGCTCTACGTAGCTTTTAGCATCGCTAAGCTGGAGCTGAGTAGGTAAACCACAGCTTTTCCCTCCAGTCCTCGACCAGACTAACTTAGTTCTGTATTTTCAACAGGAAGGATTTGTTCCAGTATCCAGAACAGCGCCAAGCATTTCAAAAAGGTGAAAAATATGTGCAAAAAACCACTCATAAATACCTCTGCTCAACTCAGGGCAAGCCAAGCAGACAGAAGCGTGACATTCATGTAGCAAAATATTCTGGGAAACAATTAATGCGGGATCCGGATCAAGAAAAATACGCTCACTAAGTCATTCAAGTAGCAAGACCAGATGGCAGGCTGCTTTCCTCACCGATGGCACTTGTCCATCGCACTGTCACAAGTCCCGCGCCGCCCCGAGCTCACCTGAACGGGTGCCAGCGGCTGGCAGGCAGCGGTGCGCGCCGGGGAGAAGCCAGCGCTGCTAAAGCCGTCGCCGGGCGAGTGCCGAGCTGGCTATCTCTTTTTCAGCTGTGCAATAAGTCGGGTAAAGAGTGTCAAAAATAATGACCTGGCCGGGGCTGGAGGAGGAAGGTTCAAGAGTTCAGCCTGGAAGCGGAGAGCCAGGACTTCTGGGGGGAGAGAGGAACCGCGAGCAAGGGGAAGGGCAGGGGGAAAATCCTCTTGCTTGCAGGAACCGCCGGCCGGGGTTGCTGGCAGAAAGGTCTGCCCAGGTGTTACCGAGCTGTAACTCACAGGGCCAAGGTTCGGGGGCGAGGATGCAGCTCAGCTCCTAGCTCAACAGTGGGAGCTTTGTCTTGGTAGGGAGCGAAGGTAAAGGCAATGTTTCTCGCTGGGCTGCTCTGGGCAGCCCTCGCAGTAGCCCCACCGGTCCAAAGGGACTTTTGGGGCACAGAAAGCAGCCCCTGCCCCGCAGCACTACCAGCATGAGGGAAAAGAGCAGTGTTACTTCTGAGAAGGGCAGACAAAACCGCGGTGATAACCTCCCTGATTGCAAAGCCAGCACCCACCTCTCGGTGTGGCTTGGACCCTTCACCTGCCTTCGGAGAAGAGTCCGAGATGACCTCTCCCCGTTAGAGTCACTCCATCAACCTAGAGAAACCAAGTGCAGCCTTAAATCCCCCTTCTTGGCAAGGGGGGATTTTCCTGCCCTGGATAACACATGGAGTGTGCAGACCATGAGGGGCTGCAGATGCCACTGCTTTGGCTGCCTGGATGCAATTACCCCATCTCAACCCCCAAGCACAGCCCCGGGGGCCGCACGATGGCCCCAGGTGATGCATTGGAAACAACTCCCACTCCAAAAGCTTGTTTGGTGTCAGCGGGGTTTGTGAATTTGTGGGGTCACTGTCTGTGGAGGAGCAGGAACACAAACACCTCCTGCACAGATGCTCAGTGCTCCCTTAACTCCAGGCGAGTATCCCCCACCCCAGAGGTTTGCTTTTTCAGACGCTGCACACCTGTAGCGCGATCACCGCCCTCAGCCCCTCAACCTAGAGAGGCTATTTCGAATGTAAGAGAGAAGGCACAAAAAGCACACAGAAGAACTCGCAACCCCCTCCAGCGCAGATGGGAAGGGCAGCCCTGCTCTCACCGGCAACACGGCGAGTAGCGCACGACAGTCAAAACCACCACTGCCACTCTCCCCGCCTCCTCCCTCCAGCTTCGTTGTTAATATTGGAGATTTCTGCAAAATTATTCATTGAGATTTTGCCTTCCGGGAGAAGCTCTAATAGGATTAGGTGGCCCCATAGCTCATTCTAAATCATTTGCCTCCCACTCGGAAAGAGGATCGTCCTGTTTATTCCGGTTTCTTCTCTTTCAGCGGACTTCCCAAGCAGGGACAGGGTTTGTGCCGCTTTTGCAGAGAACATGGAAAAACCAGGTGTCATTGGTGAGTTTTGGAGGAAACGAGGGGTTTGCCTCTTCGAAACCTCTTTCCC
>NW_009637401.1:111218-124553 GCF_000690535.1 Cariama cristata | reverse complement strand
CAGACAGCTTCTCCACGATGCAGCCATCGGAGGCAAGCACAGACCGAGCAAAGGCTCCTCTCGCGAGCACCCCGGCTCCCATCGAACCCAGCACCTTCCCCACGGTGCAAGCACTCAGCAGTGTGCGCTTTCAGGATCAACAAGATGTTACATGCAAGGAGGACGAGGTGTTTGATGAATCATTTGCAGAGACGGGGATTTTTTTTTAATAATAACAAAAAAAAATTTCCATCCCGCTGCAACACCTACAAGACAAGTAAACAAACATCAGTGAGCTCGGCTCACCATGTAATCGCACGCTACCCGGCTCTTATAAAATATTGCTCAGGAGGTGAGAACCCCTCTCTTGTTTAGCACATTGCTAAGATATTAGCTGTACTAAATCAGCAGCTGTCTGTAAGAAATACCATCTCCCAAAGTCAATATAGCTGATAAGTTTTACTTGTGGTGCTTCCCAAAGAGTTAAAGCCAAAATAGAAAGATGGGTATTTTGCTCATTCAAAGTAAAATACGTCCCCACCACTGCCACATATTCCTACCACACTTGAAGAGTATGAGGCCTGAAAACAGCAGGTAAAAGCCCTGAAAGAAGCTTTGGTATGGGCCAGCCATCCATACCGGCCCGTCACGTGGGATCTGCAAACAAGAGGAATTATCGCAGCTGGGGAGCAGCAATGACCTCGCGTCTCATTTCACCGGGCTGACGGAGGAGCACATCACCGGCGGAGAGGGAGAAAGGCCCTGCAATCCAGCGCTGCCCATCCAAGCCTAACTCATGGTGCTTAACTTCATGCAAAAAAAGGCACTGAGGGTGAGGAAGCAACACTGCACCTCTACTATTCATCTCTTATGCTGTTCTCCCAATTCTTATCAAGTGGAAAGCCACTTGAAGCAGCAGCATTGGGGGAGGTGGAATAAAGACTGACTTGTGCCATGCTCTTCATTCTAAAGTGATGTTCATATCACCACTGAGAAAACCATTAAGGAATTACAAAAAAAAAAAAAAAAGAAATCACTCTAAACTCTCAAGCTTCTTTCTCAGCTGGTTAGCATTTCTACAGTGGGGCACATCTGTTCCTATCTCCCTGGAAGAGGGCAGGAGAGAATAACTGGGATAGGAATTACACATGAAGACAAAATCCTGAAGACAAAATCCTGACCGTGATGCCCAAAGCCGTGGAAAGGTGCTTCCCCCACCGCAGGCTGTGCTGACCAGCCCATCCCTGCCGGGATGCTCCCACCCCCATCGCCTTTAAAAACCTTCCAAGTTCCAGCCAGCCTTCCAGATTTATGATGTGTTTCACTTTTTGAACACCCTTGGATCAGACTGGGGTGATGAAAGCCCGATAGGTCTGTAGATAGCTTTTTGTGCAGAGAGAGTACATAAAAGATATTGCTCCCCCCCCAATACACACATGCACTCCTCTTCCCCCCTCCCTTAAATGTGCCTTTTCTGAAAACTTCAGCCAAGTCCATCCCTGCCAAGAACCTTCCCACACTCCACTCCAGCCTCTGCTTTACTTAAAATTAATTCAGAGACACATTACCAGGAACCACAGCCTTTGCTGAGTCTTAATAAGACCGCAAGGAATAGGAAAGGGGGAAAAAAAAAAAGGGGGAGGGGGGGGAAGAAAAATTGCAGCAGTTCTTGTAACTAAATCTGTTGGAGTTGTAAGTGTGGTAAATGTGTCTTCCTGCACTATTCGGATGCCTCTGCTTTGCCTTTAGCAGCTGCTGTAATAAACTTCCCAGAAAGTATTGGATTCACAGAAGCGTCACTAGAAACCCTAACAGAAACCTAATGGAAATGATGTCTCAACGCAGCAAACCGGGGAGATAAGCCCTGCTACAATCAAGAGAAATTTAATCCAGGTTTCCTTTACTTGAGAGAGAAAATAAAAAATTGCCTTCTGCATTTCAGGGGAAAAGGAGAAAAGAGGGGGGCTGAGGTCTAATTACAAGTGTCTTGAAATTCCTTGTGCATAAAGTTTCCTTAAAGAGCTGCCAAAAGAGCGAACTCTGGGCGATGGCGCTTGAGGTGCAGCTGAAGCGCACGCGGCGCTGCCCTGCAATGACAAAATATTTAATTACGACTAGCCCAATGTCTTCCACATTTGGAAACTGGATTCTTGACACACATAATATACCCCATGCTGACACGACTATTTGGCAAAAGCCAAGCCTGTGATCTCACATTAATTGCTACACAAATATACTTATTGTGGGCATGGGTTTTATACGGCTGAAGCCTCCATTTGCACATGTTCACAATAAAAACACTTCCCCTCCCCCCCCAAATAACGATTAGCATTTTTGAGAGGGTTTTTTTTTTTTTGAGATGCAGTTTTAATGGCATGAGAACTGTCTGTCGGCTTCCATTACCCCTTTGTTCTCTTCGTCTCTTGCTTTATATGTATTTTTATAAGCCTTTTAAAACCAAGTCTCCCCATTCTTAACTCTTCTCTCTTTACTTTTGTTTTTATTGTAGGGCATCAATAGAAACAGAAACATTTCGCCGTATTAAAGACGCGGCTGTCACTTGAAAGCAAGTCCGCTGATAGAGATCTTAGAAGATATCTCCATTTCTTCCATCTAAGGCCTTTTGTGGGGAGACAGGAGGACGGCGACACATTTCCCCTTAAACCCGCGGCTGGAGGTGCAAGCTATCCATCAGCAGGCGTGACTCACCTCGCCCTTTATTCCACCAAACCTAGCTGATGCACGCAAGCATCCACAGCGATTGCTCCTTAGTGACATCACAGGCCTCTGAGGTCACAGCTCCCGTGATCTCGTGTAAAGGAACATGCAGCAAACAGATGTCAGGGTGTTCATAGAGTTTCCCGTTTGGTGTCTCCCCGGTCCCTGGGATCTTCACCTGGTTTCCCACTGAAGATCCCACAGAGGGAAACCAGGCTTTACCCTGGCTCTTAAACCCCTTGCCAAGCAATACAGTACCAAAACACCAAAACTCACCCTTCTCCAGCTCCTCCACGGCACATGGTAGCTGGGCCATGAGCTACTAACTCTGGTTTGGTCACTAATTTGCCCGGTGACTCTGAGCCTCCAACCAAGTCCCCTTCCAGATCTAGAGGCAAAGCAACAGCTAGACAAAGCCATAAACCCCACCGAGGCTGGGGAAAATCCTGACGTGCAGCAGGCTTGGTGATCCAAAGCCGAGAAAGCTACTTAAGGCTCGGAGCTATTATTTCGGTCAGAGGAGGAAGGCTCCGACAGCCCTTGCAGAGCCCCGAAGGGGCTGTCAGCAGGTGAAGGTCCACACCGTGCCCCTGCTTCCCCAAAAAGGGTTTGCTGCACTGCAACAGCTGCAAATTTTTTTTTAATTTTTTTTTTTTGCTTTCTCAGTACAAAGCAACTGTTTATTTAGAAAGATCAAGGAACCAAAACCATAGGCAAATCGCTCTTCTCCCGGTAAGGCAGCAAAGCATGCCCGGCCTCGCTCGCGTGTTTGCGCAGCGCTGCCCTGCACGCAGTGAGCTGGACGCAGCCGCCTTCCCTGCAGATGCTTTCACCGTTACCCCAGTGCTTGTCCAAGAGCCATCAGCTCCTTCAAACAATGACCAATTTGTTCCCTGGGGTGGCGTTTCCTTATGATTCATCCTGCTTTGCCGCAGGCACCGTGGGCTGGGATGTCAACACCAGAAGGATACACTCACGTGCTGGCCTGAGCACCACAGAGAGAGTCTCCACGACCATCAGGGTTAGTTTTTTTTCTTTTTTTCCCCCTTCCAAGTGATGCCCAGCCCTGTATGGGTGCTGGGGTGTTTTTTTCACAGGCTGGATATGCTTTTCGACAGAGAACTCGCTGTTACAAACCCCAGATTTTGCAGAGAGTCACCGTTGTAACGGCCTCTTGGAGTGGAAATTGCATAAAATGGCAGTTGGGGGGGGAGGGGGTGAGAATAAAAAAAAAAATTTCATTTCAGCAAGGCAGAAGTGTCTCCCTTGAACAACAGGATGTCTTCTGTAAACACGAGGCTACCACAGCTGTCAGAGATCTAAAGTACTGCACTCAAATGTTTCATTTTATCATTGCTGAAACGGAGTGAGAAAGCTGAAGGGATCGGCTTAGCCTTTCCTCTCCCCCTCACGCCGCCAAAAACCCACCAAGAAGGGTGAAGCCTTTTTACTTTAATGGAAGTTCATTTTCCAAAGGGCAACTATGCCTCTAAAAAGGTTGCAGGCACTTTCCCCCCACGCACATATATGGGGCTGCCAAGTCATAATTTTAACAACAAATCTTTTTATTTGCCTTTTTTTGTCTTAAATCCCAAGCACTTGGGATTTATGCAGTGTATGGGAAGCAGCTTTCATGGCGGGACCAAGTTTTCACAAGCGATGTTTGTGTGGTTTAAGCTTTTCTCTGCGAAGGAGCGGTCCAGCAACCGGCACACAAGCAAAGAGAGCAAGATGAAGTATTTTCCATCCCCTGATTATTCGGTATCTAATGGCGTTTGACCGGCGGGGGTTGGCCACATCGCACGCATCCAGCCACCCGCGCAGCTCCGATAGCATCTGCAGCCTGGAACCTCACACTTCATCTGCAGCATCCACGGCCCATTGGTACAGCACAAAGATTGCAGGCAATAAATTATCTTTTAGAAGTGACTTATCTTGGAGACGCATTCATCTCCATGAGCTGGACCAAAACCAGCTCCGCTGGCTTGAAGTTCAAGTGAGGGCATGCACATTCACTATATTTTTTTGACCATACAATTTTGGGGTTGCAAAGCCAGACATTAAGCTGGCTGAAAGTCTAGTCCTGCGAAGCATTCTGAGTTGGCAAAGTTTTGCTACTGATTTATGTGGTGCAACAGCTCAGGGCCTGGGATGCATCCATAACATTCGTTCCATCTGTCGTCAATGCAGATTCTGTTCTCCACTGCTCGCGCTGGCCGGGCTTGATCCCAGATCTGACGTTCTCGGTGGGGGGGAGGAAAAGGGATGAGAGAAGAGGAAGCAGAAGTCTCCCATTGGTGCCAGTGGCTTCACAGGAGGCCTCAAGTTCTTCAGATGCCTCTAAGCATTGTTGCTGGAGTGATAATCTTTGGCAGCCCATTTAGGAGAGGAAGGGAATGAGTGGTCACACTGATTTTCAATACGGTTTCAGAGTCGGTGTTCACCAGCAGTCTCATTCCGGGCCCACACACGCCTGCACTAATAAAGGATAAAGGTCGAGAAAACCATCTGGTCCTCTTGGTCTCCTATCCTTGTTCCTTCCAGGCAAATCTTCTCTACGATCAATTAGCACAAAACACTGACTCCTTTCAGAGCCATTAAAAACGCCGCTAATCTGTGAGTTATCTTCCAAGGCTATGAGCAGTTCAGTTCAAGAAGCAAAGGGAGCGTTTATCTTGGGCACAACAAAAATGTCCACTCTGCCCTGGAGATCTCTGGCACGCCTGGGGCTCGCTGAAGCTGACGGGGCTGGAAGCTCCATAAGCAAAGCAAGTGCTGAGCACCACGCTGGGATTCACACCAAGAGCAGATAAAGATAGCTGAAGCATGAGCCAGGCTGCAAGCCAAGATGCTCTTCCCTCCTCTTCTCCCCTCCCCAAATTTGGGAAGGCTGGGGACGGTCCCCCCATGCACAACCCGTATCTGAGGCTGTGCTCGGGGTGGGGCGATCCTCCCCACCGAAACGCCAATGATGCGATTCACCTCTGAATATTACCTTCTGGTTCCTCGCCGTTCCAACGCCTCCGACATCTACAAAAAGCTGGAATTTCCTGCCAGCTCAGTGGTGCAATTTCAAATGCTTTTTGGTTTTCGACTGCGCTCTTTAATCTCAAGCCAGCTGGGCCCGTGCGTTAGTGTGAAGGCTGAAAGCTCCAGAGCTTTGGGCAGTTAGTTTTCCAAAGATTTCACCTGTGGGTGGAATGGTTTGCTGCAGCTCTGTATTAAATTAAAAAGAAGTGCACTCGCAAAAGCCATGTGTCTGAGCTGCCGTGTCCCCATCGCAGCGTGGAGGGAAGCTGCAGGCCAGCTCCGTGGTCCGATTTCCCTTCCAGAGAGGGGAAAAATGCAGATTTAGCTCCTTGTGCCAAGAAGGGCAAGGAGCAATTTGAAATAGAGAGGTACAGGGGCTGGCAGGCACGACACAGTGCTTCGAAGGTCCTCCCCAGCCCCTCCATCTGGAAAGGACAGAAATCAAATTAATCTGCCTCACACAGGCATTGGGAAGATACCTTAAAAGAGAATACACATTTTCTCACTGTTTGTCCCATTAGACAAATGGACTTTATTCCCCTATTTCCCGTGAGGGCTGTGAAATAGGATCCTAGCATAAACTCTTCGGTGCTATTTGCAGCCCTTGGCATACCGGGAGGCTTGCAGAGATGGGGCCAGGGCCACCGTCTGTGGCAGAATGAGCAGTCTCTAATTTACACAAAGGCTTGGGGCAAGATGTTTCACAGCTTCAGACCATGGGGACCAGACCATCAGATGATGCAAGGTAACATCGCTGCTGAGAAGTTAAGAAATTGGTACCAGTTCACATCAACCGAGGGTCTGTTCAAGGAGCACAGACAAGTAGAACCAACATATGCACCTGCTGGAGCCACCACAAAAGTCTTCGAGAATTAATCTTACGATGATAAGCCAAAAAAGGTGTGTGGCAGAGAAGAGAGGGAGGTATAAAGAAGTCCTGTTACCCTGCTCACTCTACCATTTACGAAAAAAATCTGTTTATACAGAGAGATCTGACAACAGCTACGGCAAAATGGATGAGGAGCTGAATACATTGAAGGCAAAACTATCACTGAAAATAAATTCAATTATTCGGTTTTGCTTAGAGAAGCAACAAAGTTTCTGACATGTTTGTTATTCAGTCTGTCATTAGAGCTGAAAGATGTCTCAATAATGTTGAAGTTACATTTTCAACATCCACTCTCCTCCAAGCAGTTTGCATATTTTCCACTACGTTAGCTGATCAAGCCATTAGTTACAGTTACTTAAAAATAAATGAGCTCTATATTTTCCTTCCTCCACACTCCCCATTGTGGAGCTGAACAGCAGGGGAGGGGGGACAAGGAAGAAAAGTATTTCGGTTGCAATGAAACAACCCGACGATAATGGCAAATGCTCGAGTTCGACTGTGGAAGGCAAGTACGTCTAAGAAGAAAAAGCAGAAGCATCTCTCATCAAGCAAGGAACCGATAAAGTCCTAAACAGCAGCAAAACACGCAAAATGAAAACCGTATTTGTAGAAGAAACTGCAGTTGGGAGGTTGATGGCATCTGACTAAATCCAGCAAGAACAGAGGCAGGGTGGAATTTCGTTGAGTGTGCTGATATGCATTTACTTGCCAAAATGAGTCTGAACTAGAGCTATTCTTTCTGCTCTTTACCCTAATCCTCCCTGCTCCCCACAAACAAATATGGCCAAGTCAGTCAATTTTCATGAAAAGGCTTCTGTTTTTACCCATTACAGAAAAACAGGTAATATTCATTCTTCTATCCCCTCTTTCCCAAAATTCAGCCATAAAAAGACCCCAAAGCAAAACCGACAGTTTACGTTTTGACTGTTGAAAAACAGAATCTCAAAGCAATTTTGCTTTGTTAATTAAGCTTAAAAGAAACTGCAGAAGATGAAGATATTTTCTTCCATGCAGAAAATAAAGGCAGCACTTTTTACCAACTATCTGTGAACTAGAGGGAAAAAAAAAAAAGCCAAAAACCACTAATGAACTTTCGGAGTAGAGAAAAATCCAAGCATGCCAGGAAAAAAAAAAAAGCAGCACATTGGACTAATAGGTCATTGGGCAATTCTAACTCAATCCAGACTCGATTGCAGGATACAGATTTAACCAATATATTGACTACTGGGTCAGAAGAACAGCCTTCACACCCAGCACAGAGCAAGTCTCCAACTGCTGCCCTCTCCGTATGGTGATGTGGTGATGTCCCACTGAGATCCAGTCAGCTGTGTTGTGCTGCTCTCATCGGGAGCTTTATCAGAGAAATAAATAAATAAATAAAAATAATCCTTGCAGCAATATATAACCTCATTGCTGGCCTCCCAGAGTCCTTTTATGTAATAAACTACAGGTTTCGGCAACAGAGTAAATCATGTTCACACCCCATACTGCAGAATAAGTCACCTCTCTCCTGGTGACGTTCTCAGCTCGTACCGTACCACCGAAGATCGCAGAGCACCACCAGCTCACCTGTCCGTCACAGCAGCAGGGCTTCCGAAGTCCATGGCAAATCGCAAGTTCCTCCCTCAACAAATCATTTCCCCATTGGACTTAACAAACAACTACTTAAATGAAGAAATTTGGATGAATTAAAAATCCAATCGTAGTTGCTAAAAAAACCCCAACCCTGCAGGCCAACGGTGGTCCAGGCTATGGCTTGGAAGTCACCACATTATGGGTTTCTCTGGGACTTTGGAGCACGTGCTGCTGCCAAACGTCGTTCAACGACTGGGGCTTTCCGACTTGTTGTTTGCCAGTGGAAGAAGATGTGACTTCCAATACGAGTCTGGAGAACCAGATCCTAATAGTGTTATGTGTCAGATTATTTTTAAACTGTCTGAGTGTGCTTACGGATCTTTTAGAAAGGCCCTTCCTTGTAGGGGGAGCTCTCGCCCTTTTTGAGAGTATTCCCCCCGCCATAAAGTCAGTTCTGATCGAGTGCATTCCGGTTCTGTCCTCTGCTTTCAGAGCAAACACCACCCAGGTTTCTGCAGGTCCTCTAACCCTGCGACACAGGGAAGACTCCCAACATCTGCACATCAGATACTCTTCTTTCAGCTACATCCCAGCACAAACTAAGTCATCAAGTTTTGCGGATGCAAAGGACACACTGTCCGACCCCTGGAAATAGTAGGCGGTTCAAAGCGCTATGCTGTGTCCTGACCAGTTGTCCCAATTACAAAGGGACAGTTTTCGGGGTCAGCCCGGCTTAGGCAGCGTGCACAAATCCTACACATGCATCCTTCATCTTAACCGCACCCTTGATGCTGAGGTGTGAGAATGCTCAATCCCCTCCAGCTACAGGGGAATTCCCAAGCAGATGGTTAAACTGGATTTCCAGCTTCTCTGTAGTAGCAGAATGGGGGTAACTCATCAGGGCGGAGGTACGGAGCTGCCTCACGTTGCCGAGTGCTTTGTGCTCTGAGCAAGTCACAGGTCTGTTGGTCACCAGAGTTTCATTAGCTACCGATGAGGTCATCCCTTGGCATCCGCAGAGCACCCTCAGACCTTCATGCAAGTCTGGTAATTATGCAGAAACACTTTATAAATAAAGAAACACGCTATGGAAATGCAGTGTGTTTTGGCTGGGGGAGACACGGGCACCTTCTGGGAACCGGAGGTTTGAACTCTACTAAAATCCCCAGGGAAGTGGGTACCTAATTCTCTTTGACCTTCTGAAAGTGCCAGGCACATTAGTACCAGACGGTCAACCCTGTGCTCCTGGAGTTCAACAGCTCCTACGAGGCAGGAGCAGCAGGCAGCAAGCTGAACACTATGGGCTTAAAACAAAAGCCTGTAAGTCAATAAAGCTGAACAAAATAAAGTCGCTCATTTTTTGCTGTCACTCACAGGTTGCTGCAGTGTTGAGACTGAAGAGTGGGAGAAAGGAAGAGGAACAGAAAGCACGTGAACAGAGAGAATGAGACATCAAGGGGAGACGGCAGCAGTGGACACAGCCCAGCCCTTGCTGATGGGTGTGAAATGAAGGTCAGAGATTTGGGAATATTTCCTGGACCAGCGGCGCAAGCCAGGGAAAGATCTAGGACCTCCTGTTCCAGCCCTGGAAATCCTCTCCTCATATGCAGGTCTCCAGCAGCTGCTCACTCCTTCCAGGGATGGGAGGAAGGGTAGGAGAAAAAAATTAAAAAAAATAAATCAGAAGGTACTCAAAACAAACCCACACCATCAACAAGTCCCTCTGCTTCAGCTCAGACCTTTCTGCTGGAGCACAATAATCCATTTCGGAATGCCTCTCCTCCCTAGGCTGGTTGCATTTTCACAGCTTTGTTAACTTCATGCAGTAAGACCCCAGGATAGACACTCAGAAGACCTGTCCTGCTTCAATTTTGCCACTGGCCTTGACATGCAGGCCTGGACTCAACTTCTCCTTCCTCTTCCCCCTTCCATCTCTAAATCCATAACAGGAGATTAGATTTATCCCTTTGAGACCACCGGGGTGGATGGAAAGAAGAGAAGGTAAAGTACTCCTGCGTGCTTCATCCTTCGTTTTGGCAGCAGCTCCATTCCCACGGCTCTGTTCCTACACCTCAAGGCAACAATCCCCGTTATCGTTTCAGGAGCACCCATCACTGGAACTGGCCATGTTTTTCCAACTCTCCACTACTTTTTTGTAGGGACATCTGGAAAGACTATGGAAATATGTTCTCTTGAGCCCCCAGGGCTTTTTGCCTCTATTCTCAGCACTAAATCCTGGCTCAGAGAGCTTTTCTCACAATATTTTCCATGTTCAGGGTGTAGAAGGGTAGCAATACATAGTACAGAGAGCAGTGATGTCTACACGAATCCTCAAGGCTGTTTGGCTGAAAGGTTGAGGGGCTTCCTGCCTCCCCCCAGACCAATTTGACCAGGTCCATCTAGCATAAACACCAAAACAAACCTTACAGCCCACACTGAGTTAAGGCATTTACATCTTCTAAGAACAGTCTCAACTCCCAAATCACTGAGGGTGTCCGCATTGCAGGGGGGTTAAACATCCACATGCAGCTCTGAACCTCAAGACTACCACTTATCTTTCCATTTAGTCCCGCTCTGAACCCATGAACAACGACAGATCTTTGCAATCCACCACAAGACCTCGGCCCAAGATCTTAAGCTGGGGTCAATGTGCTATATTGATTCATATCAGCGGAGCTTTACAGATTTATTCAGCTGAGAATCTGGCCACTTATGACTTGAACAGTTTTCTGAAATGTATCCAACAGGAAATCCTAAATCAAGAACACTCTGCATTTTGAGAAGATTCCTCTCCCTCGGATCCAAACTCAACTAAAAGTTTTGCAACTTTTTCCATTTTAGGAATAAGAGGCTCTCTTCTCATATCTCCCTCTCCTCCCATACAAATAATCAAGTACACAGGAGCCCAAAATATTTTTCCCCTCTGCTCGCTTTATTCAGCAAGTTGACACTGAAGCCAGCATGTTTAAAACTGGCCAGCTGTGCTCTGACCAGCTGACATTGGAGGCCACAGCTGGGACAGCCAAATAGGCAGTAGTCCAGCTGCAAACAAATGAGGCAACACCTTTGGAGAAGGGATCGAACTTGGAGAAGTGGCCATGATTCAACTCGGAGCTTCCCTGCTGCTTTTCCAGTGACAGCTGCTGGCGAAGGCCAGACTCTCAGCAGGAGCAAACGGGTCACACTGCCTGGGCTTCCCCTGGTCCGTGCCAGCTTACACCAGCTGAGAACATGGCACAACGTGGTTCATGTTTGGGCTTTGCTCGGCTATCTCCCTGTTACCATCCTTCATCTAGAAATAGCTGCGTTATAGGAGAGAGAAGGAATAACCACCAAAATTTGTCTGGTCCAGAAATGGTTTCCTGGAACTTAAGCCTGCTTTTTTTTTTTTTTTTTTTTTGCCTTTCCTGAAAGGAGATAAAGTTGTTCATTGTTTGTCTTGGCTGCCTATAAACTCATGCTGCTGAGAGCAGCCTTTGATCACAGGGTTATTGGGAGGCTGACCCTTGACAGCCAATCCACTCCCCGCTCTTTCAGTCTCACCAGCCCAGGCCTGACTTCCTTTTTCATAAAAAGCCCTTAAAAAAAAAAAGAATTATACATATATTATCCAACAGCCCTTACAGCAGTTTAGAGATCCTGATCTAACTAGCTTACAGATAATTTCAATGTCGGGCTATTCCTTTCCGCAAGGGCTTCTGTGATGGGAACAGGGAAGGAGGGAGTTTGTGGTCTCGGATGTCCTGCCATGAGTGGCAGCAACTCCATCCAAGCCTGCGGTGCAACAAACGTGCATCAGGGTGTATCAAGCAAATGTGCTCCTCCCAAGGGACAAAACATATCCCTGTCAAACGCTGCCAGAAGTCTAAGTTTATTTCACGTCCTTTTTTCGCCCACTGAAAAGGTTTGGGACATTTGTGTAGGATTTGTGTGTTCCTGTGATCTGGTCAGAGGTCCCAGCTCTGGCTGGTTTGCTGCACATCCAGAACATTTTTACAGCATGTGTTGCCCAACCACAGCGGCTACAGGCATAAAGCACATTCTCTCCTGACACCTAGCAGGGAGTTTTTCTACGTAAGTCAGTCTGTGTAATGTGACTCATTGCTCCCACACTTCGTGGAAGTAGCAGGCTTAGTTTATTCTAGCATACCTCGGCAAGGACAACCATATTCGCAAAGCACTGGATTTACAAAGCTTGTGTAAATGATCTGAAGTGTGAGCATGATCAGGGTGATGCTTCCCAGCAATTCCCCCCAGATGACAGCTTGAGCCCTGTCTTCCTCCCCAACACAATGACATGAAAAAACAGTGCAGCTGAGCTGTGAGACACAGGGTAGCAAGCACGGATTTTTAAGAATTAAGAGGCACACACCTCTCTAATATCTTTTTATCTACCAGGATGAATAAGTGAGCTTGGAAAGCTGGGGTGCTAGAATCACCACTAGCTGCATTTATTAGCCACCTCCTTCATCAGGGAACTCAGATGATCTGATTTACACCAGATGATATCTAGAGGACTCAAATAATATCCCTATCATCTCCTGTTTCTGATCTGGGAGTCAAGTTTTCATGTTCCTTGCTCTTGAATTCCTGCAACACGTTTGAGCTATCATCTCCATTTCTCCACAATCAGTGCTACCCGCACGTGCAGCAGTACAATTATGTTGGCTGAAAAAAATAGTTCCACCGGTACAGAAATACATGACTGTCAAGCTACCATTTAGACTAGAGTCAGGAATGAGACATGTTCATCCTGCGCTCAGTTTTATTTGATACATTAGCTATGAAAATTACCAGACAAGCCAAATGTTCAGACTAACATCTTGCTGTTGCATCTGGCCACATAGTTTAAAGTCAAGTTCCAGTTAGTTGTGGTCTGAACAGATGCAACAGTCAGAACTCAGCTAATTATTCCCAATTCACAAACAACGATACTAAGGCAGAGGAGGGAAATACGTGACCGGTCTATAGTTTCTCAGAGAACTTGTAGCAAGGCCAGGAAGAGAATCTGGTGCTTCCATAAGCTAGTTCAGCTCTAGCCATGACATTTTCCCTTCCACTCCAAATCACCTACAAAACCCGCAAATACATACTTAGGTCTCCCATTTTGGTTAAGATGAAGCCATCACTGGGGAGCATGGAAG
>NW_009637401.1:110330-111187 GCF_000690535.1 Cariama cristata | reverse complement strand
AGAGCGTGGTTAAAAATCACCAGCCACAT
Source organism: Cariama cristata (assembly GCF_000690535.1). NCBI lineage: Eukaryota > Metazoa > Chordata > Aves > Cariamiformes > Cariamidae > Cariama > Cariama cristata. The sequence continues at coordinate 111,158 of NW_009637401.1, read as the reverse complement.
TCAGCTCTGCTCCTGTTTGAGCATCCTAGCTGTAGAAACACATCAGCTGGGACTTGCATGTTCACAAACCCAGTTTCAGTGATCACTGCCATGTATTTTTCCCCACATACATCAAAACTCTTCCCAGTCACTCTAAGAAAACTGTAAAAGCCACAAAACCTGCAACATAACACAGCAGAGCTCAAAAAGTATCACCAGTGTCCTAAAGTGGATGAGTGTTACAATAAAAATACTCAGAATGATAAAATACAAATGTAAATCAACCCCTTCCCAGCTCTCCTTTCCCCCCAAACTCAATATTTTTTCTCTAATTGTTCTAGGCTATCTACCCAAACCCCACCATTTCAGAAGATCCAATGCTAGCTACGGGACAAGCATTCTGCAAGAATCATTTAGATATCACAGCCCCGTCGCTGCCTTTTGAAAATCACAATTAGGGCTTCTAATCCCGAATATCCTGACACTCTTTAAGGTTGGGTGTGTAACTGCTGTAAAGACAGAGACACACTCAAAATCCAACAAAATAAAGACACGTGAAGGGTCTGGCTGTGGGGACACTGTGTCTAGCGTTCTCATACACACATGTTTTTCTTGTTAGACTCTTACCAGCATATGTAATGACACAAGAAAAAAAAAACCCAAATAACGCTCCACAAAGTTATCCCAGGATAACGTTGCCATGACAAAGCACCCTTGTGCCACTCTACTCGTTTGCAAAGTCATTAGCAAAGCCCCCCAGATGACCACGAGGTCAGACATATAACAAACGGAGCTCTGACCCTCCGGTTCCCTTTGGTACATACCCAGGGCCAGAAGGGACGGGGGGAA